>NC_072789.1:18647544-18798873 GCF_022539595.1 Amphiprion ocellaris | reverse complement strand
CCCAAATGACATAAAATTTGCCCTAAATGGAAAAAACCCTTGGCCATCATGACTTAAAATATGTCCAAAATGACAAAAAAAATAACACGACACATGATTTGTCTAAAATGACATGAAACTGTTCATAAATGATAAATAACCCAAACCATCTGACTCTACCTCCGTGCTTCACTGTCAGGACGATGCGTTCACTGTCAGCTGTTTACAGACAATAAAGTGGACTGTTTTCTTCCTTCCTGTGCAGCTTTGAGTGCAGTTTCAGCTCCTGAACCTCAGAGTTCAGGTTGTGGACTCCTGACAGCAGGTTTTTATTGATGATGGTTCCCCACCCTGCTGTCAAAAGGCGGGTCTCTGACAACAAAAGCTGCGGTCGAGTGTTTTTAAAAGCCTCGGCTGGTGAAAGGATGAGCAGGTGTGTTTAGACGTCAGGTAAGACCATCGTTTTCCATAGGCGGCCACGACAAAAGATGACTGAAAAGCACAAAACACCTGATTCAATAACGAGGACGTCCACGTCTCCAGCTGTCAGTTAGAAATAGAAATGAACTCCAATCATTCTGCTCCTGGATGCTGTAAATAACAGCTCCTATACAAAGTAGTGGAGGTTTTCCCCTTTAACTGCTTTTATCATGGTCATAAAATGTGTAATAAATGACAAAACACCTTCCTCTTTGACAAAAATGTGTCATTAATGACTACAAATTTTCCCACAATGACACAAAATTTGTTTTAAATGACTAACAAGATACCCAAAAATGACAAACATTTGCCCAATATGTTTTAAAATGTGTCCAAAATGACTCAAAATGTGGTCAAAATGATGAAAAAATGTTCATAATGTGCCCAACATCCAAAAGAATTTGTCTAAAATTACAAAACATTTACAAATATGGCAAGAATTAGTTCAAACTTAATCAGAAATTGTCAAAAAACTACTGAAAATCTGTACAGTATGACTATAATTTGGCCCAAATGACCACAAAATTGTCCAAAATGCCAAAATGTGTTGAAAATGGCTAAAAAGAATTGTCTTAACATTGTCTAAAATCACTCAAAACTGGTCCAGTAAAACCAAAAATGTTCCCAAAATGACATAAAATAGGTCTTAAATGACAAAAAATATCCAAAATGACAAAATCTTGTCTAAAATGGCAGGAATCTTGTCAATATTTGTCTAAAACCACACAAATCATGTCCAAAATGACTCAAAATGAGTCAATAATGAGCATCAGATGTGCTTTCTAACATTCAATCATAGTCAAATGTGTCAAAAATGACATAAAATGTGTTTCAAATGGCAAAAACCTGTCCAAAATGTTCCAAAATGTGTCCACGATGACTCGAAATGCATCCAAAATGAAGACAACCTGTCCAACATGACCCAAAACTTGTCAAACAAACAAAAATTTTAGGTCCAAAATGACCTAAAATTTTGAATACATTACATAATATTTGTCCAAAATGACCACAGAGTTTATCAGAAATGTCTAAAACTTGTAAAATGTGACCAACATGATTCCTGATTTGTCCAAAATGACTTAAAATGTCCTGAAAGACTTTTAAATTTGTCAACAATGAGTTGAGACATGATCAAAAATGTTGTAAATGACTCAGAACATAATCAAATGACCACAAAGTTTGTCTGAAATATTCTTCTCAGAACTTCATTAAATTACCAAAAGGATTGGTCTAAAATACTCAGAGTTTGTCCTAAATGACTTCAAATGTCCGCAATTACCACAAATGTTTTCTAAAATTAATCAAATTCAGTCTCAAAATGTCCTACATGCGTCCACCACCTAAACAGAATTAGAGCAGAAAAACAAACAAGCGTTCAGTGAACGCATCGTCCTGACAGTGAAGCACGGAGGAGGGAGTCACATGACAGGAGTTATTTCTGGTTTACAACCTGATTTTGTGGCATTTTTTACCACAAAATTTGTCAAAAAAATACTCAAGATACGTCTAAAATGATTCAGAAATATGTCCACAAATTTTATGTCATTTTGGACAAATTTTATTTCATTTTGGAGACATTTTAGGTAACTGTAGACAAATTTGGAGTCATTTTGGAAAAATTTTGAGTTACATTGGACTAGATTTTGTCATTTTGGGCAAATTTTGTCACTTTGGAGAAATTTTAAGTGTGATGGCTTATTTTCTTTTATTTATGACACATTTTATTGATTTTATTGTAATTTCAGACAAGTTTTGAGTCACACTGGACAAGTTTTTCTCATTAAAGACAGAATTGGAGTCATTTTGGACAAATCAGTGAATGCATAGTCCTGACAGTGAAGCACAGAGGAGGGAGTGAGATGATATGAGCTTTTTGTTGTTTAGGACCTGATTTTATGCCAAAATATACTCCAGATCTGCTTAAAATGATTCAAAGCTTGTCCAAATAACAAAAATCTGTCTGACATGATTAAAAATGTCTCCAAAATGACCATGAAATCTGTCTAAAATGGCTTGAAACATGTCTAAATAAGACGTCGATTTGTCCAAAATGGCCCAAAATGTGTCCAACATGACTCACATTTTGTCCAAAAACTGTCCCAATTCACTCAGAACCTCTATTTATATGTCATTATGCTTCTATCTCCAACGTTTCCAGTGTTCTCACACCCTGGACCATGTTTTCTGACAGTGGAAGAAGCTGTTTGGAGGATGGAAATGACAGCGAACGGCATCCTGGGTGGCTTCAGCGCCGATAACGAAATAATTGGCCACGGAGGGGGGAGGAGCTTCTCACCAAACACAATTAGTCTATTAATCCAGCGATGACGAGCAAATAATCACGGCCCTTTGTTTCGCTAATTCGCTCAGATATGTATGAAGTGAACTGGAAAAACGCACAATGGCAACTTTTGCCTCTTAGGACGGCAGCGGGAACAATGGAGGTCATTCAGGATGTCGTCATCGTCCTCATTAGGCAACACATGTGTGCGTCCGGACACACAAACACAACACGCCGAGGTGTTCCCATGACGAGGATCCACTTCATGACAGAAATTACACACTTTGTCAGGAAGCTGTCAACTCGTACAGACGACTTCCAGCACTGAAACGTGTCCAAAATGACCAAACAGAAGGCCCAAAATTACTCATATTCTGTCTGAAATGACAAAACCTTCACAAAAATGGCAGTAAATTGTTCAAACTTAATCAGAATTAGTCTAAAATCACTCAAAACTTGTCATTATGACTAGAATTTGGCCTTAAAAACACCCAAAATGACAAAAACTTGTCTAAAAATGCCCAAAACTGGTCCAATAAAACCAAAGAATGTTCCCAAAATTATAAAGAACAGTCTTAAATGATCAAAATATGTCCAAAATTACAAAATCTTGTCTAAAATGGCAAGAATTTGTTCAAATTTACTCTGAATTAGTTTAAAATTACACAAAGCATGACTAACATGACTCAAAATATGTCTAGAATGACATAAAACCTATTCAAAATGACAAAAAAGGTCAAAATAACTTTAAAATATGTCTAAAATCACTCAAAACCTGTCTAACAGGACTGTAAATCTCTTCAAATGTCAAACATTTGCCCACAAGGAGTATCCAAAAGGCATCAAAACACATTTAAATTGTAAAAATTTGTTCAAACATTTGTCTAAAATCACTCAGAACTTGTCCAATATGACTATAATTTGACCTAAATGACAACAAAATTGTCCAAAATGACAAAAACTAGACTAAAATGACAAAAAAACTGTCCAGACTTTGTCTAAAATCACTCAAAATTGGTCCAATAGAACCAAAATTAGTCTTAAATAACAAAAAGATGTCAATTTTTTAAGAAATCTTGTCTAAAATGGCAAGAATTCATTTAAACCTACTCAGAATTACTCTAAAATTACACAAAACCTGTTGAACATGACTACAAGTATGTCCACAATGACATAAGACGTATTCAAAATGACAAAAAATGCCCAAAATGACAAACATTTGTCAAAAATCACTCAGAACCTGTCCAATATGACTATAATTTGACCTAAATGACTACAAAATTGCCCAAACTTACAAAAACTGCCCAGACTTTGTCTAAAATCACTCAAAACTGGTCCAATAGAACCAAAAGAGCTTCTCAAATATCATAAAATGAGTCTTAAGTGGCAAAAAAAAGTTCAAAATGATGAAATCATGTCTAAAATGGCAGGAATTTTGTTAATATTTGTCCAAAATCACAGAAAATCTGTCCAAGATGACTCCAAATTAGTCAATAATCACAAAAAATGTGCCCAAAAAAGACAAAAATGTGTACTAAATGACAAGAATTTGTTCAAAATTACTCAAAATTTCTGCTAATTCCAAGAAAAGACACCCAAATATGACAAGCATTTGTCCAAAATGACTCAAAATGATTAAAAAACCCACCTTCCTATATGACAAAATTTTGTCCTAAATGACTAAAAAATGTCCCTAATGACAGAAATTTGCAACAATGGCAACAGGTTGTCCAAATCTACTCTGAATTAGTTTAAAATAACTCAGAACATGACTCAAAATATGTCCAGAAAACATATTCAAAATGACCAAAAAAAAGGTCAAAGTGACTCCAAATTTTTTGAAAATCACTCAAAACCTCAATCAGGACTATAAATCTCCCAAAATGACATAAAATAGGTCTTAAATGACAAAAAGAAATGACAAACACTTGTTCAAAATTACTAAATGTGTCTAGAATGCCATTCAAATTGTACATAATGACACTAAAATTCCCTAAACAACTTAAAATTGACCCACAATGACTCAAAATGTAATCAAAGTGATGAAATTTGCTCAAAATGACAAACATTTGTCCAAAGAGACAAAAATTTGTCCAGCATGATGTAAAATTGTCCAGCATAACGCAGAATTTGTCTATAGAAACAATTTGTCCCTAAGTTCAAAACAACCTAACATTTATCTACAACAAATTTTAACTTTTACAGAATTACACAAGATGTGTCCAAAATGACAAAAATTTGGTCTCAAATAACATAAAACTTGTTCAAAGTGACAGAAAATAGTCCACAATGACAAAAAATTGTCCAGGACACTAAAATGTCTAAAACAACTTAAAATTTACCCACAATAACTCAATACTTGTCAAGATATATACAAGATTTGTCCAAAATGCCAAAAATTTGGTCCCAAATAACATATAATTTGGCCAAAGCAACAAAAATGATGTGTAATGACAAAAAGTTCAAAACAATTTAAAATTTACTCACAATATCTTAACACTTGCCCAAGAGTGCACAACATTTGTCTAAAATGACAAAAGGTTAGTCCACAATGTCATAAAATTTGCCCAAAGTGACAAAAATGTGTCCACAATGACAAAAAAGTTGTCCAGAAAGACACTAAAATGCCCAAAACACCTTAGAATTTATCCATAATAACTCAACATTTGCCCCCCTAAAAAAATGCACAAAATTTGTCCAAAATGACAAAAATTTGGTACAAAATGACAAAAATTTGGTACAAAATGGCATAAAATTTGGCCAAAGTGACAAAAATGGTCCATAAAGAAAAAAACATCCAAAACAACTTAAACTTTATCCGCAATAACTCTAAACTTATCCAGATTTACACATGATTTGTCCAAAGTGACAAACATTTGGTCCAAAATGAAGTAAAACTTGTCCAAGGTTACAAAAATTTGTCCAGAATAACGTAAAACTTGTCTTAAATTCTTCAGTTGTCCAAAGTGACTCAAAACTTGTCCCCAATTCACAACAATTAAGAGAAAAACACAGTTTCTAGAGGAATCTTCTGTTTAAATTAGTTAAATAAGTCCCTTAAGTAAGATCCATTTAGTTTCTGTTCTGGAGCTTTCCATCAGATCACCTGGTTTTCACTTATCTTTTAATGCTAATGATGATAAAGTTGAACTTTGTTGCTGATAAACCACCAGTTTAGTTTCTGTTCTGGAGCTTTCGACTGTGAAATCAGACGGTGAGTCGCTGTGGGAGCAGAATCTGATTCATCGTCCGTCCGTCTCATTTTCTATTTTCAGCTCGATGATGGCAACAAACAAACAAACAACACAATGAGTTGCGTGTCGCTGAGAGCAGCAGTGGATTGTGGGAAAGTCAGAGTGAGAATAATTGGAGGGGCGGTGGGGGAGGACCTGGCAGACGGTTGGAGATGTGATCTGATGAAGCCACAAACAACAGAAGAGATGTGAGACCAGGAGGAACTCTAGAGGAACCAGGAGACCAACGAGTCCAGATCTGGAACCAGTTCGTTCTCTTTGCTCTTGGCAGACAGAAGTTCAAACTCCACACAGCTGAGGCTCTTTCCAAGGCGCTAACCAAAACGTTTGGTCGGGAAACACTCTGAGAAGAACCCTCGAGTTTAATCAATAACCTTCCAGGTTCCTCAACAACCTCACAAAGGTCCTCAACAACCCTTCAGGTTCCTCAACAACCTCACAATGTTCCTTAACAACCTCACAAAGGTCCTCAACAACCCTTCAGGTTCCTCAACAACCTCACAAAGGTCCTCAACAACATCCCAAAGTTCCTCAACAACCTCCCAAAGTTCCTTAACAACCTCCCAAAGTTCCTCAACAACCCCACAAACTTCCTTAACAACCTCACAAAGTTCCTCAACAACCTCACAAACTTCCTTAACAACCTCACAAAGTTCCTCAACAACCTCACAATGTTCCTTAACAACCTCACAAACTTCCTTAACAACCTCACAAACTTCCATAACAACCTCACAAAGTTCCTCAACAACCTCACAAAGTTCCTTAACAACCTCACAAACTTCCTTAACAACCTCACAAACTTCCATAACAACCTCACAAAGTTCCTCAACAACCTCACAAAGTTCCTTAACAACCTCACAAACTTCCTTAACAACCTCACAAACTTCCATAACAACCTCACAAACTTCCATAACAACCTCACAAAGTTCCTTAACAACCTTCCAGGTTCTTCAACAACTCTCCAGGTTTCTCAGTACCCCTCCAGGTTACTTTACAACCTCACAAAGTTCCTCAACAAGCCTCTAGGTTCCTCAACAACCTCACAAAGTTCCTGAATATCCCTCCGTGTTGCTCAGCAACCTTCCAAGTTCCTCAACACTTCTCCTTCACCAGTGAACATCCAGGGAACGGACATTGACATTGTGGACTCCTACAGGTACCTGGGTGTTCACTTGGACCATAAACCGGACTGGACTACAAACACCAACGCACTCTATAAGAAAACTGAGGTCCTTCAGGGTGCAGAGAGAACTTCTGAGGACCTTCTATGATTCTGTGGTGGCATCAGCCATCATGTATGGAGTGGTCTGCTGGAGCAGAGCATCACGGCTGCAGACAGGAAGAAAGCCAGCTCTGTCCTGGGCTGAACCTGGATCCTGTGGAGGTGGTAGGAGACAGGAGGATGAAGACAAAGCTGTTGTCCTTCCTTCCTGCTGCAGTCACACTTTACAATCAAGCTCCCAGTAGTTCAGCTCACCCACTAACTAACTGTGCAATAAAAATGTACATAATGATGCTGTGCAATTTCATAGAAAATTTGCTGCTAATATTGTATTTCTCTTCTAAAAGGAGAAAATATATATATCTATGCACTGTGTGCTGCTATTTTTATTCAAACTGTTTTTCTATTTGCTGCTGTTACACTGTTAATTTCCCCACTATCTATCTATCTATCTATCTATAGTCTATCTATCTATCTATAGTCTATCTATCTATCTATCTATCTATCTATCTATCTATCTATCTATCTATCTATCTATCTATCTATCTATCTATCTATAGTCTATCTATCTATCTATCTATCTATCTATCTATCTATCTATCTATCTATCTATCTATCTATCTATCTATAGTCTATCTATCTATCTATAGTCTATCTATCTATCTATCTATCTATCTATCTATCTATCTATCTATCTATCTATCTATCTATCTATCTATCTATCTATAGTCTATCTATCTATCTATCTATAGTCTATCTGTCTATCTATCTATCTATCTATAGTCTATCTATCTATCTATCTATCTATCTATCTATCTATCTATCTATCTATCTATCTATCTATCTATCTATCTATCTATCTATAGTCTATCTATCTATCTATCTATCTATCTATCTATCTATCTATCTATCTATCTATCTAGCCATCCATCCATCCATCCATCCATCCATCCATCCATCCATCCATCCATCCATCCTCCAGGTTGCACTTGCTTAACTTTTCATTGCTTTTAGTCACTATTTGTGTGTATTTTGTGAACTTTTAATTGCTTTTGTCAAAATATTTGTGACTTTATTTAACTGTTACTTTTATCTTACTTTTTATTACTTTCAGCTAAATATCTGTTACATTCAGCTAACTTTTTATTACTTTTATCCAAATATCTGTTGCATTTAGTTAAGTATTTGTTATTTTTAGCTACAGTTTCATTGATTTTAGTAACTATTTGTTGGTACTATTTACTACTTCTTGTATTTAATCATTTTAACTTCCTATTTTTTTTTACTTTAATATAAGTATTTGTTATTTGTAGCTTTTTATTATTTTGTATTATTATTATTGTTTTTGTCATTATATACATGTTGGAATATTGACGCAGCCACAATAAATTCAAATGAAATCAGCTGAGTCGACTCCTAACTGGACTAAAACCTGCTTTCCTAGCAGCAGCTTGTTCTCTGATCTGCTGAAGGTTCCTCGAGGTTCTGTTGGTTCGAAGAGACTCGACTGAAGAAGAAAAGAATAAAATGAATCCAGCCCCTAAAAAATGTGCGATCCAGAACCTGAGCAGGAAGCCGAGGACGTCTGGGCTCGGTGGTATTTTTTTAGGGCAGATCACACGAACACATGTTCAAGCTGGGAGGAAACCCGGGGATTTGAGGAACCATCTGTTAGGCAAAGCCTCGGGGAAGCACACTAAGATGATCTCGGGATATTGTTCTCCCCAGGTGGGAATGGCAGGAGGCCCCTCGGACGGAGCTTAAGGAGCTCTGCGATGCCATAATCTCATTTTCATTCATAACGCTCAGGCTCCTCAGGTCGGAGAACGAAGGCAGGAACTAGCCTGGTCTCTGAAATCATCTCCAGCAGCAGAAGAAAGGGGATTAGCTCCACTTTAGAGGGCCGCACACGAGCCGAATGTTCACGATCCGGGAGGAAAAGAGTCCAGGATGGAGGAAAAAACAAGATCCTCGACCCATCCATCCGCCCCAGCCTCCTCCTTATACTGTTTAAAGAGGTTTAATCAATAAATTCAGTTGCTTTTTGCTCTAAAATCGTCCAAATTTTAATTTAAACTTCATTTAATCGTCAAAATTTGACTTTAATATCATGATCTGAACCACAAAATGCATGATTTTACCGTTAACTAATGAAAATGATCGGTTTAAACCAAATTTAATGATTGAAACCTCCTTAAACCAGTGTAGGGAGGAGGCTGGGGTGGATGGATGGGTCGATGAATGACTTAAAGTTCCTGAAAAAGCACCAAAGCTGCAACTTTCTGTAGCTTTTTGCTCTAAAATCATTAAAAAACATTAGTTTAAATTTAATTCAGTCCTCAAAATTTCACTTTAATGTCATAATCTGAACCCCAAAATGCATGATTTTATCCTTAAATCATCAATATTATTAGTTTAAACCAAATTTATTGATTGAAACCTCCTTAAACCAGTGTAGGGAGGAGGTTGGGGTGGATGGACAGGTCGATAAATGATTTAAAGTTCCTGAAAAAGCACCGAAGCTGCAACGTTCTGTAGCTTTTTACTCTGAAATAGTCACAAATATTAGTTTAAACTTAATTTAATCCCCAAAATCTGTCTTTAGTCTTGTAATCAGACCCCAGAATGCTCGATTTTACCCATAAATCATCAATATTATCTGTTTAAATCTAACTTATTGATTGAAACCTCCTTAAACCAGTGTAGGGAGGAGGCTGGGGTGGATGGACAGGTCGATAAATAACTTCCAGTTTCTGAAAAATCAACAAAGCTGCAACTTTCTGTAGCTTTTTTCTCTGAAATCATCATAAAAATTTGTATAAACTTAATTTGGGGAATTAAATAATTAAATTGATGTTAAAACTAATGATTGAGCTGATTTTAGGGTCAAATCTTGTATTTATTTGGACTAAAATCCTGATTTTGGGTCCAGATCATGAATGTAAAGTCACAGTTTGAGATTTTAATCAGCAAATTCGTGGTTGAACTAATGATTTTAAAGCTTTTACAGCTGAATCATGTATTTATTTCTGATTAAGCACAGAGTTTTGAGTTTGATAGTGAGAATAAAATGAAAACTGTGGATCAAAATCACAAAGTTAACATTTATTTTTAGGGTCAAACTAAGGATTTAGATGATTTTAGGGTCAAATCTTGTATTTATATTTGAATAACGTCAAAGTTTTCAGTTTGTAACATTAAAGTTATATTTGGGGAATTAAATGCTTAAATTAAGATTAAACTAGAATATATTTGCTGATTTTAGGATAAAATCGTCCATTTATTTTGAATAAAATCACAACTTGGGGTCCAAATCTCGAATCTAAAGCCACATTTTGGGGCTTTAATCTGTAAAATCATGTATTTTTAAAAAAAATTTTTTTTAATAAAGCCAAATTTTGGAGATTAAATGCTTAAATTAAGGTTTACACTAGTATTTTTGGATGATTTTAGTGTACAATCATTAATTTATTTTTGAATAAAGCTCAAAAGTTAAAGACAAATTTTGGGGATTTAAAAACTTAAATTAAGGTTAAATTAATGATTTTGCTGATTTTAGGGGGATTAAAAGCTTAAAGTAGGTTTAAACCAGTATTTTTGATGATTTTAGGGTAAAATCTTCTATTTATTTGGACTAAAATCATCCAGATCATGACTTTAAAGTCAAATTTTGGGGATTAAATGCTTAAATTAGGTTTAAACGAGTGTTTTATGATGATTTTGGGGTAAAATCATGTATTTTTCTTTGAAGAAAGTCATAGTTCGGGGATTAAATGCTTAAATTAAGGTTGACCTAGTATTCTTTTGATTATTTTAGGGCAAAATCATGCATTTATGTTGAGTAAAAGCATGATTTTGGGTCCAGATCATGAATTTAAAGTCACATTTTGGGGATTAAAATCTTAAATTCAGGTTTAAACTTCTATTTTTGGTGATTTTAGGTTCAGATTGTGTATTTATTTGATCCAAAATCATGACTTTGGGTCCAGATCTTGAATCTAAAGCTACATTTTGGGGTTTTAACCACTAATCGAGTGTTTTTCTGTCTCATTTCCTCGTCTAATGGCCCTCGGCTGCCTGGTTTCCTGCCGGGAATCGAACCTGCGGCCTCCTGGATTAGCTCCAGTCTGCGGGCTGCAATAATTACCACAACAAACAGGAGCGCTGCTAATCCGGCCACTTTTCCAACCTGTAATTAGGATTGTGCCGCTGATTCCGCCTCTGATCGTAGCTCGCTGCTAATGAGCCGACAGATTGGCGGGAATCTAAATCTGCATTAGAGGCTTTGGTCACTCGGCACGAAGGTCTTTATCTGGAGACACAACAACAACACAAAGTCAACACTGCTAATCCCAGAGTGCAGTTAGGAGAGGACGCCGCCAAAGGTTCTGCTTTAAATTCATCATCTGGACCCCAAATCACCACTTTAATCACTAAAGGATGCAAGACTTTAACATTAAAGCATCAAAAATATCAGTTTAACTCAAAATTTATGGCTTTAAATTACTACAATTTTAGTCAAACTAAAACACTGATTTAGTGATTTAAACTCCAAAACAATGACTTTAAACTAACCATCAAACCAAAAAATAGTTTATTCCAAAATAAATACATGAATTCACCCTAAAATCAGCAAAACATCAGTTTAACCCTTAAAATAAACACTGGGTTCATGATTTCGATCCACAGTTATGACTTTAAATTTACAATCAAACTGAAAACTACAACTTTAGTCAAAGATAAATGAAACTAAAACACGAACTTACTGATTTAAATCCCAAAATCATGACTTTAACTCACCATCAAACCAAAAAATATGGGTTTAATCTAAAATAAATGCAACATTTTAACCAAAAGGTCTAAGTTCAAAGCTAATTTATTAATTAAAACCCCAAACTATGGCTTTAATCTCCCAATCAAACACAAAATTTTGACTTTATTCCAAAATAAATACATTAATTTACTCTTAAATCACCAAAATCATCAGTTTACCCCTAAAAATAAACAGTGATTTCATGACTTAAAACCCAAAATCATGATTTTAATCACAAGAAGAAGCAAGATGTTAACCTTAAAACATTTTAAAAAATCAGTTTAACACAAAGTTTATGGCTTTAAACTCACAATCAGACTCAAAATTACAACTTTAGTCAAAGATAAATGCAGCTAAAACACTGATTTCATGATTTTAAGCTCAAAATCATGATTATAATCACAAAATCATGATTTTGATCCACAGTTATGATTTTCTCACCATCAAACTAAAAAAATGTGTTTAATCTAAAATAAATATAACACAAAAATCAACAAAGTATTAGTTTAATGCTAATTTATTGATTAAAATCCCACACATTACCTTTAAAGTCATGATCTGGACCCCAAATCATGATTTAAAAACCAAAATCATGAGTTTAATTTTACAATCAAACTAAAAATTTGGTGTTTTATCTAAAATAAAAACAACACTTTACCTAAAATCATCAATTGTTATTTTAACTCCAATTGAATGATTTAATCACCAAACTATGATTTTAGTGTTATGATCTAAACCCCAAATCATGACTGCAATCAAAAATAAACACATGGTTTCATCCTAAAATCATCCACTACATTAGTTCTAACTTATTTTAACGATTTAACCCCAAAATCTGACTTTAATCTCAGAATTAAACTCCAAACTTTGACTTTAATTTAAAATAAATTCTTTAATTTACCCTCAAATCAACAAAATTATTATTGTAACACTAAAAAATAAACACTGATTTCATGATTTTAAACCCTAAATCATGATTTTAATCCACAATAATTAAAATTATGTGATTAATCAGAAACAAATGCAGGATTTTATCCTAAAATAATGAATTATTATGATTTTAATTTAATGATTTAATGATGATCAACATGATTTTATTGTAAATCACTAATCTGCTGATTTACACCAATTCACTGTTTCAGAAAACATTTGATCGGATGGAAACATAGACGTTTGTTTGTTTGTTTGTTTGTTTGTTTGTTTGTTTGTTTGTTTGTTTGTTTGTTTGTTTAAAACCCTGATGTTGCCATCGAATAATCCTGAAAGATTAAAGCTCAGAGTCACGGATCAGATCAGCCTGACTGGTTCTACTGGTTCCACTGGTTCTACTGGTTCTACTGGTTCCACTGGTTCTACTGGTTCCACTGGTTCCACTGGTTCTACTGGTTCCACTGGTTCTACTGGCTCCACTGGTTCTATTGGTTATTATATATTAGATTTTTTGTCTCTTTTCATCTCATTTTAAGTCATTTTTTTCTCTTTTTGTGTGTTTTTTTATCTCTTTTTATGTCATTGTTGAACATTTTGGCATATTTTTGTGTGATTTTTGTTACTTTTCATGTCATTTAAAATTTTTTTTAACAAATTTTTAAAATTTCTTTTCATGTTATTTTTGTCTCTTTTTGTGTATTTTTAATCATTTTTATGTACTTATTGTCTGTTTTGTGTCCTTTTTTAATATTTTTGCATGTTTGTCTTATTATCTCTTTTGTGTCATTTTTAAAATCTCTTTTTGTGTTATTTCTCTTTTCTCCATGTCATTTTTGTCACTGTCGTTTTTCAACATTTTTGCTGTCATTTGTGTTTCCATTTCATGCCATTTTTGCATATTTTTATATTTTTTTTCTCTTTTTGTGTCATTTTTATCTCTGTCATTTTTGTCTAATTTCGTGTAGTTTTTGTCTCTTTTTGTGTCATTTTTGTCTCTTTTCGTATCATTTTTGTCTCTTTTTCTGTCATTTTTGTCTGTTTTCATGCCGTTTTCATGTCCTTTCAGCTCCAGACATTCAGAATCGGATCACATCTTGAGGTGAATCGTGGATTTCAGCGACTCTGCAGGTTTTCTGGAGCTTTGAGGTGAGTTTTGTTTCCTGCAGCAGAATATCTGAGCGTTCATCTCGTCTTGAAACTGGATCTGCTTTAAGAAACAAAGAGCAGCTCTGTGAGGCTCTGGGATCTGTTTCAGCTTTTAGCGGCGACACCAGAAACCTTCAAGGAAACGCCATGTTTCAGCGTTTTCTATTGAAAGCGGCGCTTTAGATCACTGGACAGCAGAAAACAATCGTTTCAAGTCTCCGCTTGGTTCTTTAGTGTCACTTTTTACATCATTATCTGTCACTGTACTTCTTTTTTGGACATTTTTGAAATGTTTGTGTTCTTTTGATCATATTTTGTGTAATTTTTCTCTCTTTTTGTGTTGTTTTTTTGTCCTATTTTCTGTCATTCTTGATCTTTTTGAGACATTTTTAATCTACTTGTGCTGTTTTGTTCATATTTTGTATAATTTTTTATCTAATTTTATGTTATTTTTTGTCATTTTTGTCTTATTTTGAGTTCTTGTTTGTTATTTTCTGCCATTCTTGATCTTTTTCTGACATTTTCTAAACAATTTGTGTTGTTTTGTTCATATTTTGTGTGATTTTTGTCTCTTTCTGTCATTTATTTTGATTTTTCAGCATCATGAAGTGAAGCACGGTGGTGGCAGCATCATGACGGGAAGCATGGTGGTGGCAGCATCATGATTAAAGCACGGTGGTGGCAGCATCATGAAGCGAAGTAACGGTGATGCCGCGGTGTTAGCGTTAGCGCTGCGATGCTAATCAGAGGATCAGACGAGGCAGCTGGTGAAGCAGCCGCAGGTTCGGTCGCATTAAAGCTGTGACGGTGCGTTCAGGGAGCGCGGTAATCCGGACTCATCGGCTCATTAGCCTAAACCCATTAGCCGTGAAAATAAAAGGAAGGAAGAACACAAACAAGCTGCTGGAGGTTTAACCTGCGATCTGATTCGTCGGTGTTTGATTTAGAAACGGAAGAAAAAAACTAATAAAACAGTTTTATTCTGAAAGGACAATCAAGAAGCTTCCTGTAAAAGTCACTAAGGTTTTAAAGATTTGTTTTCTTTTTTAAAAATCACCAAAATTTAACTGTTTAGCGGAACCAGAATCTACAAAAATGGAAAAATTCTGTGGATTTTTTGATTTCTGACAGTCCTTAAAGGTCCCATGTGTCGCATTCGGTTCCACTGGGAAAATTGTTTAACTTTCTGATAGTCCTGGAAAGTGTCACATATCCAAAAACTAATCTCACGTCATTTTTAGAACCAGAAACCACAAAAACACCCCAAATGTCGACATTTCCAACTTTCTTGTTCTTGAAAGCAGCATGATGTGTTGAAAGACCATCATAAATTTAAAATGCAGCAGTGTTTTCTCATTTTTTTACAGTTTCTGGCTGCAAAAAACGCCGTTAGATTTGAGTTGCTTGTATAAAGGAACGTTCAAGGACTGTCGGAAAGTTGAAAAACTTGATCTAAAACATTAATTTTCCCAACAGAACCGAATGTTTTGTGTTTGTTTTGCATCTTTTATATTTGTTTGAATGATCTGTTTTGTCATTTTGTGCCTTTTTGTGGGGTTTTGTGTTCATTTGTATGTGTTTTTGGTCATTTTTGTGCATTTTGTTTTTTAATTTTGCATATTTTTGTGTTTGTTTTGTTACTTTTTGTGTTTCTTTTACATCTTGTGTGTTAATTTGAATGTTTTGTATTTTTTGTGTTTGTTTGAATGTTTTTTTGGTTATTTTGTGGCTTTTTTGCATTTCTTTTACAGATTTTTGCTGTTTGTTTTGTGCCTTTTTGTGTTTCTTTTGCATCTTTCACGTTCCTTTGAATGTTTTTTCCAGTTATTTTGTGCATTTCTGTGTTCATTGTGCATATGTTTGTGTTCCTTTTGTGTCATTTTGTGTTTGTTTTGCATCTTGTATGTTCAATTGAATGTTTTTTTGGTCATTCTTTTAGTGTTTGTTTTGTTGTTTTTTGTGTTAGTTTTGCATCTTTTTGTTTGTTTGAATGTTTTTTTTGGTCATTTTGTGCCTTTTTGTGTTAGTTTTGCATGTTTTTGTGCTTATTTTGTAGTTTTTTGTGTTTGTTATTGGATCGTTTGAGTTTGTTTTGTGGCTTTTTGTGTTTGTTTTGTTTTTGTGGTTGCTTGCCTTTGTTTTCTGTCTCTTTGTTGTCAATTTATGTGTAAATTTTGTGTATTTTGTGAGTCTGTAGTTGTTGTTTTTCTCTTTTTGTTGTCATTTCGTGGTTGTTTTGTGTCATTTTGTATCTTTTTCAGGTATTTTCTGTCTGTGTGTGTGTGTTTTGTGAGTTGACCCCATCTGTTCGTCTTTGAGCTTCTGCAGCTTTAAATAAACCAACGAGGCTTTGATGAATTCACTGAACACGACGAGAAAAATGAGCCTGAACCTGCTGTCAAGATGGAGAAAAAAGAAAAAAAAAGACTGATGAATGAATAAACGTGTGAAAGATTTCCTGACTAGACGAAGCACAGCTGGACTCTGAAATACGCCACGAGTTTCCTCAATGAGAGGAAGAAGAAGAAGAGCCACAAACAAATCAAATATAAGAAGCAAAACAAACATAAAAAGACGCAAAACAAAAACATTAAAAATAAAGATTTACACAAAAAAATGCAAAAGAAATACAAAAAGGCACAAAATGAAAGAAACAGGATGCAAATCAAAAAGGAAAAGGCACAGAATAATGGGAAAAAAGATCCAAATTAACACAAAAAAGCACAAAATGATCATAAAAGATGCAACATTATATATATATATATATATATATACATATATATATATATATATGTATATATATATATATACATATATGTGTGTATATATATCTATATCTATATCTATATCTATATATATATATATATATATGTATATATCTGCAAAACAAGCAATAAGATATGCAAAATGAACACAAAACAGTATAAAATTATCAAAAAAGATGCAAAACTTAACACAAAAGAGACAAAACAAACACAAAAAGACGCAAAGCAAGCAAAAAATATGCAAAACTAACACAAAACAGAAAAATTAACACAACAAGAAGCCAAACAAACACAAAAAGCACAAAATGAACATAAAAGGACGTAAAACAAACACAAAGACTCTTGAACACAACACTGTAAAACCGCTGATGTGTGGAAACTTGTGAGTTGATTCTGAAAAGTTAAGAAGTTTCTGATTGCGTCACTTTTCAGGAAACACTGATTTGTGTAAATTCACATTAAACTTGTGCAACGTTCACAGTCAGCTGTTCGCATAACAAACGCACAATTCAAAGAAACACAACAAAAAAACCTTGTTGTGACACGATGGTGATGCTCTGAGAGACGGTTAGGAAACGACTTTACCACAATAAGAGGAAACACAACCTGTTACACAACTACAACACACAAACCTGCACCATGACGCATTCAGGGACTCTGAGGAACTTCCCATCCTGGAAAGTCTGCTTCTGTTCACAGCAGTGAATGCATCACTTAAAAAAAACAACACAGAAAGGAAAAAAGTGATCACAAAGTGAACAGAAAAAGACACAAAACCAACACAGAAACATGGAAAATTAATAGAAAATGGGACAAAATGGCGACAAAAAGATGCAAAATGTCCACAAAAATGTAAAACAAACACAAGAAGATAAAAAAACTATGGGGTTGGAGTGAACAGTTGGTGTGAACCTGACCAGTGAATGCATCGTCCTGACAGTGAAGCACAAACAAACTGGAGTTTAGTGTCCAGATGGTTTTAAACCAAGTCTAAAACCAGTTTGAATCCAGTCTACTAGTAATCTAAAACCAATCCAACATCTATCGAATACCAAGTCCAAAATCAGGCCCAAGCCAACCAGAAACAACCAAAATTAAGCATCAAAACTGTTTTAAACCAAGTCTAAAACCTAGTCCAAGACTAGTCCACAACAAAATATAAAACCACTTTCAAACTAATTTAAAACAAATCCAAAAAACAGCCTAAAATCTGTCAAAACCCACTTTAAACCAGTCCAAACGTAGTCCAAAGCCAGCCTTAAACCAGTCAAAAAGCAACAGAAAATTAGCATCCAAACAGTTTTAAACCAAGTCCAACATTCCTTTATAACCAGTCTAAAACTAAATCCACATTCAGTCTAAAATCAAGTCCAAAACCACTTTAAAACCAGTCCAAAAATAGTCTACAACCATCAGTCTAAAACCAGTTCCGAACCAGGTCCAGAACCAGTGTAAAACACAGGTCGATACCAGGTCCAAGACCAGTTCGGATCTCGTCCAGAATCGACTGATTCAGCTTCCAAACAGTTCTTAGACAGTTTGACAGCAGCTCCATGGTTTGAGTATCGACCATTAATCAGATTATTGTGTTTGTGTTTGACTTCTGCTGCTGTTTGTTGTCATTGAAACTGTCAGTCTGTCCGTCCATCGGTCCATCGGTCCATCGGTCCGTCCGTCTCCCCCCGGCAGCAGATGGACGTTTCCCCCCCGTCCATCGTCTCGCTGGACTCTTTAGGGAGATAAGCCTGGAGGATTTCTGCGCACGCCAACCTCGTGAACTTGACCCCTGGACGAATTCATCAAAGGAAAAGCCGTCCGACCTCCCCCTCTACCCCCATCTACCCCCATCTACCCTCCCCCGACCTCCATCCTCCTCCATCCCCCTCTTCACTCTGGAGGTTTTATCTGAGAGACGACCAGCGATTCTTCAGCCACAAGAAACTTTAACCAACGAAACGGAAAATGTGAAGAAATCATTAAAACAACATAATGACACTGAACAAATACAAACAAAAGTCAGGATGTTTCTAGTGGATTCAAACACAGTAAAATTAGACCAAAACCTCTGAAACCAGCAAAAAAACAGAACAAAACCAGTACAAAACAAAAAAAAAACTGTCTGAAACTCAACCCCAAATCATTTTAAAACCAGTTCAGAAACAATCTAAAACCTTTGTCAAAATGAACTCAAAACCAAACCAAAAATGTTCAAAATCAGGCCACAACCCCAGTCTAAAACTGGTCTAAAATTAAGTCTAAGACCAGTCCAAAACCAGTCTACACCCAGTCTAAAACCAAGTCTAAAACCAAGTCTAAGACCCAGTTGACAACCAAGAACAAAAACAACCCAAAAGCAGTTTAAAGCCAGGATATTAATGTTTAAAGAGTTTAAAACCTGGATATTAATGAATTAAAGAGTCTAAAACCTGGATATAAATGTAAAAAAGTATCAAAAACCTGGATATTAATGTTTAAAGAGTTTAAAACCTGGATATTAATGTTTAAAGAGTTTAAAACCTGGATATTAATGTACTAAAGAGTCTAAAACCTGGATATTAATACAATAAAGAGTCAGAAACCTGGATATTAATGTTTAAAGAGTCTAAAACTTGGATAATATTTTCCTAAAGTCTTAAATACCTGGATAATAATGTTTAAAGAGTTTAAAACCTGGATATTAATGTTTAAAGAGTCTAAAACCTGGATATTAATGTTTAAAGAGTCTAAAACCTGGATAATAATGTTTAAAGAGTCTAAAACCTGGATATTAATGTCCTAAAGTCTTAAAAACCTGGATATTAATGTTTAAAGAGTCTAAAACCTGGATACTACTGGACTGAATTTACGGTGGTTGACGGGTTTGAATGGATCCACGTTGTCGGAGGTTATCGCCTCTGGTAGAGTCTCTCAGGGTAAACTGGTCCTGGGGAGGAACCAGACAAAGAGCGACTGATAAAACCCTGATAAAAACTAAAATGAGGAGAACTGCCACCTCAGCTGGAAGATGGAGACTGTCCTTTTTTGTCCTCTAGGTGGTGGTCCTCTGGGTGGTGGTCCTCTGGGTGGTGGTCTTCTAGATGGTGGTCCTCTGGGTGGTGGTCCTCTAGGTGGTGGTCCTCTAGGTGGTGGTCCTCTGGGTGGTGGGTCCTCTGGATGGTGGTCTTCTAGATGGTGGTCCTCTGGATGGTGGTCCTCTAGGTGGTGGTCTTCTAGATGGTGGTCCTCTAGGTGGTGGTCCTCTAGGTGGTGGTCCTCTAGGTGGTGGTCCTCTAGGTGGTGGTCCTCTGGATGGTGGTCCTCTGGGTGGTGGTCTTCTAGATGGTGGTCCTCTAGGTGGTGGTCTTCTAGATGGTGGTCCTCTAGGTGGTGGACCTCTGGATGGTGGTCCTCTGGGTGGTGGTCTTCTAGATGGTGGTCCTCTAGGTGGTGGACCTTGTTGGTGCCTCCCCATGTTTCCTGTTCTGGTTGACGGGGGCCCGGCTCCAGGACGGGGTCTTAGTCTCCCTGTTCCGAGGTGGCAGCTCTTTTTCTTTGCCTTCATTTTGGTTTTGTGAATGAAAAGGACACATTAGTAAAAACGAGACAGAACAAGAAAACTTTTGGACCTTTTTGGTGTCGGTTTGGACTTTTCCTGGAACTCTGAGTCGGAGCGACTCGATAAATAAAAGCGTCTGAAACGGCGTAAAAAGGAAAGTCTTTGGAGCTGAGATGGTTAAAGAAGGTTTCTGCTGGTTCAGGTCTTCATTTTATCTTTTCAGCATCGGACTCTTTAAACATTAAACAAATGAGTGGGGAGAAAATTCCAGCTGGATTCTAACAAAAACAACATTTTTCTCTGCTGTTTAGACTAAATAATCAATTCTGCAGTGAAGCTTTGCTGCTGTTTTAACCCGAGAGACTGATTTTAATCTTTTAGTCCACAAACATTTCATTAAACTTCTGACTCGCTCTCCGGCCACGCTGTAAAAGATCAGCTGTCAGGTTTACCTTAGTGCTAAATTACAGATGATGTTCGGTTAAATCAGAGAAAGAATAATTAACATGCAAAACACAAACAATGTCCATAAAAAAATCTGTATTTTCAGAATAAAGTCATTTGTTCTTTTACATCGTTTGACAATAAAATTACACTTTTATTTTTACTGCATTTAAATGAGCTTAAAACATTATTTTGGACCATTTCTTTGGTGTTTTGGACAATTTTTTTTTAGTATTTTTGGTAATTTCTTTGGTATTTTGGATCATTTTTGGGTTATTTGGGACCATTTCCTTGGTATTTTAGATGTGGGGTATTTTGGATAAATGTTTTTGGTATTTTGAACCATTTGTTTTAATATTTTGGACCATTTTTGGAGCATTTTGGACCCATTTTCTGTATTTTGGACCATTTTTGGGGTATTTTGGACCTTTTTTTAGTATTTTGGGTAATTTCTTTGGTCTTTTGGACAATTTTGAAATATTTCAGATCCTTTTTTGTATTTTGGACCATTTTTTGTTATTTTGGACCATTTTTTTGTTATTTTGGATCATTTTTGTTATTTTGGACCATTTTTTTTATTTTGGATCATTTTTTGTTATTTTGGACCTTTTTTTGTTATTTTGGATCATTTTTTAGTTACTTTGGACCATTTATGGGGTATTTTGGAGCATTTCTTTTAATATTTTGGACTACTTTGGGTTATTTAGGTGCATTTTTATAGTATTTTGGTGCATTTTTGTGGTATTTTGGACAATTTTAGAGGTATTTTGGGCCATTTTTGAGGTGCTTTACACCATTTTTTCAGTATTCTGGACTATTTTTATAGTATTTTGGACCATTTTTTCAGTATTTTGGACCTTTTCTTTGATATTTTGGACCACTTATTTTGGATCAATAATAATTTATGTGCTGATTGTAATTAAACCAGCTAAAACTGTTAAAACACTAACTAATAATTTGGTCTTTAATTATTTTTTGTGTGTTTAAATCCTCTAAAAGTGTTGATATTAGACAGACATTTGCTTCTGCTGGATGTTTTCCAGATTTCAGATCCTCCTTCAACACAACTTCCCGTCAGATTTTCAGTTTTTACAGCTCGTCTCGACCACCTCATCATTCTGCTACTTCCTGTCTTTTAGCGTCAACACCAGGACAGGCGGCTCCTGATTGGCTGCCAGGAGGTCGTCAGAGGTCGTGGGGAAAAGGTGAGGACCAATCAGAGTCCGGCGTGGACGGTCGGAGGAACTTCAGCTGCTTTTAACGTCCGAGACGAAGCTTCACGTCTGGTCGGTTTATTATTTATCTGTCTGCACTCACAGGAAGTCGCTCCTTTTAGAGGTTTTTCACTCATTTATTCTGATTTTTAAGGAATTTTTCAGACACTTATTATTAGTTTTAGGATATTCTAGAGATACTTCAATGAAATTTCAATAATAAATATATATTTTATTGTTTTTGGACATTTTTTCAGTCATTTTATAAATAGATTCCTGACATTTAACTTTTTTTATTCCCTTTGTTAGGGACTTTTTCAGACACTTATTGTTATTTTTAGAATATTCTACAGAGACTTTAATGAAATTTCAATAGTAAATATATATATATATATATATATATATATATATATATATATATATATATATATATATATATATATATATATATATATATATATATATATATTATATTGTTTTTTTCAGTCATTTTATGAATAGAATTCTGACATTTTAATTTTGAATTTCTATTTTTAAAGAGTTTTTCAGACAATTTCTTTGTATTTTTAGTGACTCGAACACTTTTATTATTATTGCAATTATTATTTTTGGGGGTACTTCAGACATTGCATTAATATTTTAAGAGGATTTTTCTGACATTTTATTAATATTTTGAGGAAAGATTTCAGTCATTTTATTCATATTAGTAGGGATTCTTTTTTGGCATTTTGTTGATATTCTATTAATATTTGTAGGATTTTTTGGAGATATTTAAAAATATTCTCCTGACATTTAACAAACATTTTTTCTGTCAAATTATTTTCTGCCATTTTAATCATATATATTGTGGATTTTTATTCACACCTTCAGGTCATTTCTGGTTGATTTTCTTCATGTTTTTGGAGTTTGTTCTTCGCAGATTCCTTCTGCTGCCTCTGGATGATCTTATCTGATGTGAAATTGCTCCACAAACATCAGCAGAAAAAAAAACAAAAAACCCTGAAGAGTCGAGATCCGAGATGATAAAAACCTTCGACTGGGTCAAACATCTCAGTTTACAGCCGGATCGTTGGAAAAAACCCACAAAAACCAAGAAAAAAAAAAACATAAAAAAACCAACAACAAAAAACAGAAACCAGAGAAACCCACTGAAACCCACAGCAACCAACCAAAAAATTGAAAAACCAACAAAACCAACAAAACCCACAAAAATCTTTAAAAAATATTAAAAAAAACATAAAAATCAACAGAAAACAACAGAAACCAGCAAAAAATAACAAAAAACAACATTAAAAACATAAAAAAATCAACCAAAACACAACAAAAACCAACAAAAAACGTTAAAAAATACATTTAAAAAATATATAAAACCAACAAAAATAACAGAAACCAGCAAAAGAAAAACACAGAAACCCACAAAAACCATCAAAAACCAACCAAAAAATGTAAAAGCCAATGACATTACCCTATAAAACCAATGGAAAAATCTTTAAAAATCTTTGAAAACCAACGACATTACCCTATAAAACCAACATAAAAAATGTAAAAACCAACAAAAATGCACAAAAACTAGAAAAAACCCAGAAAAAACAACAAAAAATAACATAAAACTGAAAAAAACATAAAACTAAAACAAAACAAAACTAAACTAAACAAATTAAAACAGAAAACCAGAAAACCCCCCAAAAAATCCAAAGAGAAACTATCTGTAAAATAATGAGAAAAAAGAAAAATAGTGTAATTTAACAATCAAACCTTATAAAATAACATTTTTTTGGCCTGTTTTACTACAACCAATATGTAAATTTATCATTTCATTCATCTTTTTTCTGTGATTTTAATAATTATCTGTAATTTTTTACCAAACTGAAAATCTGTAAAATAAAGATTTATTGTCACTCTTTAATGCAGCTTTCAAGTCATTTTTTGCCACATTTAGTCATTTCTGGACAATTATTCAGTCATATTTTGGATTTTTTTGGGTTGTTTTTTTTTGGTATTTTTGGTAATTTTAGTCATTTCTGGATAGTTTTTAAAATATTATTTAGTGTTATTTTTGACCATTTTTGCATCATTTTGAATAATTCTTGACAATTAGAACACATTCCAGGTGATTTCGAACAGGTTTCATTTTGTTTTGGACACATTTAAAGTCATGTTGGACATTTTTAGCCACTTTGGACGATGTTTTGGTCAGTTTGGACAGATGTGGGGTCATTGTTGACAGGTTTCCAGGCATTACGGGGATTTTGGTGTTATTTTGGACCTTTATAATCATTTTTACACAAATTATGAGTCATTAAGGACAAGTTTCAATTAACTTTGGCCATTTGTAGTCATTTTGGAACATTTTTTGGATATTTTGGATAATTTTTTGATATTTTGCAACCATTTATTTGGTATTTTGGCATTTTTTTTAGTTGTTTGGGCCATTTTGGGGGTATTTTGGGCCATTTCTTGTTATTCGGGATCATTTCTTTGGTATTTTTGACCATTTCATTGGTATTTCAGGCCATTTCTTTAATATTTTGGACCATTTCATTGGTATTTCAGGCCATTTCTTTAATATTTTGGACCATTTCTTTGGTATTTTTAGACCATTTCTTTGGTATTTGGAACCATTTCTTTGGTATTTGGAACCATTTCTTTGGTACTTTGGAAAAGTTTTGAGTCACTTTGGGCAAGTTCAACAAGTTGCTTTGGTTAAATAAACAGAAGAAAATGAAGCAGGCAGAGTTTGTAAAACAGTGAAGAAAACCAACATCAGTATCTGACTGTGTTGATCTCAGTGGGTCTGATAAACGTCCAGGTGCATGATGGGAATTCCCAGCAGCTCCTATTCTAATCTGTTGTTTTATAAAACAAACAGCAGTTGAAGGATTTTCCTTCTGCTCTGTTCTCAGCATCACACGGCTGAAAATACAGAAAATATTCACTAAAACCAGTTTATTAAACCACATTTTAGAGCCAGGAAGCTGCAAAATGTTGACCAAAGACTATATTTTAGTAGAAATATGGAAACATCCACACGTTACTCCATCCATCCATCCATCCATCCATCCATCCATCCATTATCTATACACCACTTAATCCTCACTAGGGTCATGGGGGGCGCTGGAGTCTATCCCAGCTGACTCAGGTGAAGGCAGGGGACACCCTAGACAGGTCACCAGTCTGTCACAGGGCTACATACAGAGACAAACAATCACTCTCACATTCACACCTACGGGCAATTTAGAATGATCAATTAACCTCAGCATATTTTTGGACTGTGGGAGGAAGCCAGAGTACCCGGAGAAAACCCACGCATGCACAGGGAGAACATGCAAACTCCATGCAGAAAGATCCCGGGAAAGCCGGGATGCGAACCAGGGATCTTCTAGCTGCAAGGCGAAAGTGCTAACCACTACACCACTGTGCAGCCCCCACACGTTACTGTTATTCTAAATATTTTTTTAGGTGTGTGGACACAGTTTTGGTCATTTTACAGACATGTGGGGTGTCATTCAGTACATGTTCCAACAAATTTTGGCCATTTTTAGTCATTTGTGACCATTTCTGGGGGTATTTTGGACCATTTTTTGTCATCTTGGACAAATTATGAGTTAAGGACAAGTTTCAATTAATTTTGGACAGTTTCAGTTATTTTGGACCATTATTGGAGGATATTTTGGACAAATTATGAGTCATTATGGACAAGTTTCAAATAATTTGGCCATTTTTAGTTATTTTGGACCATTATTGGGGTATTTTGGACAAATTATGAGACCTTAAAGATAAGTTTCAATTAATTTAGATTATTTTTAGTTATTTTTAGACCATTTTTGTTGTATTTTGGATCATTATTGGGGTAATTTGAACCAATTCTTTGATATTTTTGAACCATTTTGGGGGTATTTTGGAGCATTTCTTTGGTGTTTTGGACCATTTTTTTAGTTAGTCTGGAACCATTTTGTTGGCATTTTGGACCTTTTTTTTTTAGTTATTTTGGACCATTTCTTTGGTATTTTGGATCATTTCTTCGATATTTTGGGCCAGTTACAGTTATTCTGGAACCATTTCTTTTATATTTTGAATCATTTTTGGAGTGTTTTGGAGCATTTCCTTGGTATTTTAGATCATTTTGTTGGTATTTTGGATCAGTTTTAGTTATTCTGGAATCATTTTGTTGGTATTTTGGATCAGTTTTAGTTATTCTGGAACCATTTTGTTGGTATTTTAGATCATTTTGTTGGTATTTTGGATCAGTTTTAGTTATTCTGGAACCATTTTGTTGGTGTTTTGGATCATTTTGTTGGTATTTTGGATCAGTTTTAGTTATTCTGGAACCATTTCTTTGGTAATGAATGTCCTTTTGGCCAGTTTTTGAGTCTCTTATTCAGATAAAATAATTAAACCATAACAGATTTTTGATGACTGATGGTCTAAACTGGTGGACGAGTTTCAATAAAATCACCTCTGGGACGGACCAATCAGAGTGCAGCTCCCAGCTGATGTAACATGGACGTTGTCATGGTAACCCTGGTGTGGATTGGTCCCTTTGATCACATCACAGAGCTCAGTGGAAGCAACCAGAAGGTCAGACGGCAGCTCAGTGACCTTTTACCATCCGGCACCAAGCCACCAATCAGGAGCTCCGCTATGACTCATCACAGAGCCACCAATCAGGAGCTCCGCTGTGACCTTTCCCTGAAACATCCTCCGCCGCCAACTCATTCACAAACACCGACGTCAGAGTTTATCCTGAAACCATCAAAGAAATGAGTTCAGGAGAGACGGAACCAGAATAACCAGAAACAGACATGAAAACTGTCTAAAACCAGTTTAAAACCAGTTTAAAACCCAGTCCAAACCCAGTCTAAAAGGAGTTCAAAACCCTCAAAACCAAAGCCAACATCAACCCAGTCTAAAACCAGCCTAATGCCAGTAAAAACCAACCAAAAACCAGTCCAGAAATGGTCTAAAACCAGCCTAATGCCAGTCAAAAACCAACCAAAAACCAGTCCACAAATGGTCTAAAACCAGTTCAGACCCAGTCTAAAACCTGTTTTGTTTGGTGTTTTTGTCTGTTTATCCAGGATGAAACCATTTTATCAACTGTAAAACCATTATAAAACCAGTTTTAAACAACTGTAAAACCAGTATGAAGCCTGTTTTAAACTAGTATTAAACCAATCGTAAACCAGTATAAACCCAGTTTTTAAACCAGCATTAAACTAGTATTAAACCAATCGTAAACCAGTATAAACCCAGTTTTAGACCAGTCTTAAACCAGTATGAACCTAGTCTGTGGTGGATTTCCCATCATGCTCTGCTGCAGCAGTCAGGAATGTTCATTTCCTGTTTGGATTCCAGACGTCCAGTCGTGTCGCTGGATCTGGATCTGCTCTGAATTATCGAGCCGTTTTATTGGACGACACAGGAAACGCAGTAAAACTACTTCCTGTTAAATCTGCTGGCCACAAAAACACGTCAAAAATACTCTTTAAAGACGGAAAAACTGTGAAAATACAGGAATCAATAAATTACAAGTGATTTAGTCAAATATTGGTTATTTAAAACAACCTTTAAGACATTTATGAAAAGTCTGGAGTCACTTTGGACCCGTTTTTATCATTTACAACAACTTTTAATTCACTTTATAGAAGGTTTTAGTCAGTTTTAACTTTTGAGCCACTTCAGACAAATTTTCACCATTTAGGACAAATCTAAGTCAATGTTTGATCATTTTGGTCAAATCTGGAGGAACTTTGGACCAGTTTTTGTAATTTATGATAACTTTTAATTCACTTTATAGAAGGTTTTAGTAAATTTGAATGACATTTGAGCCATTTTGAAGTAATTTTGAATAAATCTGGAGTAACTTTGGAGTAATTCCGGACAACTTTTAAAACATTTTGTGCTAATTAGGGGTATTTTAGTCCTAAATGTGTCTTTTTGGACACATTTTTGCCATTTTGGACAAATCTAGAGTCATTTATAACTCATTTTGAGTCATTCTGGACAAATCACAAGTCATTTTAGCCAAACGCTGGTTATTTACATCAAGCACAAGTCACTTTGGAAATGTTTTTGCCATTTTGGTTAGATGATGTGTCAGTTTGTCATTTACGACAACTATTAAGATGTTTTATAGGAGTTTTTAGACTTTTTGGACAACTTTTGAGACATTTTTTAGAGAATTTTGGACAACTTTTAAAACACTTTGTGCAGGTTTTTGGTACGTTACTCCTAAATGTCTTTTTTTAAGACACATTTTTGTGATTTGTGAGAACTTTTAAGACATTTTGGACAAATCTTTCTATCAAATTTTGAGTAATTTTGACCAAATATTGGTGATTTAAAACAACCTTTAAGTCACTTTGGAATACTTCATAGAAGGTTTTAGTCATTTTAAACAACGTTTGAGCCATTTTTAGAGTCATTTTGGACAAATTTGGAGTAACTTTGAAGTAATTGTGGACAGCTTTTAAAACACTTTGTGCTAATTTGGAGTATTTTAGTCCTAAATTTGTCTTTTTAGACACATTTTTGTCATTTTAGACAAATCTAGAGTCAGTTCTACCAAATTTTGATTGTTGTTTTAGCCAAACATTGCTTATTAACATCAATCTTTAAGTCACTTTGGAAATGTTTTTGCCATTTTGGGCAGTTGTTGTTTCAGTTTGTCTTTTATGACAACTTTTAATTCACTTTATAGAAGTTTTTTTAGTCTTAAATGAGTCTTTTTAACACACATTGTTGTGATTTATGACAACTTTCAAGACATTCTGCACAAATCCAGAGTCACTTCTACCAAATTTTGAGTCAATTTAGCCAAATATTTGTTACTTACATCAACCTTTAAGTCACTTTTTATCATTTACGACAACTTTGTTGAAGTTTTTGGTCATTTTTAACAACTTTTGAGTCATTTCTGGCAAATGTACATCATTTAGGACAAAACTAAGTCAATGTTTGAGCCATTTTGGTCAAATCTGGAGTAAGTTTGAACCAGTTTTTGAAATCTATTTAAACTTTGAAGGCATTTTATAGAGGGTTTTAGACATTTTGAACAACTTTTGAGCCACTTCAGGCAAATTTATGTCATTTAGGACAAATCTAAGTTCATTTTTGAGTCATGTTGGTCAGATCTGGAGTAATCAAAGTCAAAGTTTGATCACTTTGAAGACTTTCATGTGCATTTACTCACCTCAACATCTGTAAATGTGGCCTTGGATCAGGTTTGAAGACTTCTGTTTGCTGATGTGTGATTTCCAGAGTAGTCTGGTTGAACTTCCTGTTTGTGTCCAGCAGCAGCTTCCTGCCCTCTAGTGGTCGGAGCTGCTTTGGTTTCTCTTCTGCTTTTCTTCTCCGAGCTAAAATCACAAAGCGAGGCGTCACGGCGAGTTAACCGAGCCGGGCTGGACGGCGTGACCAAAGTTTGGGTCAACTTCACCTCCAGCAGCAGAACATTGGAAACAGGTGAAGAACCCGGAGAGGAACCCAGGAATCCAGGAGGTGTTTGCTTTGATTGGACCACCGGCCTGTGTGGTCCGACACCAAACCAGTCCAAATAAAGTCCTCTAGAAGTCCAGACAAGCAGCAACAGAAAGTGAAGCAGCTTTAAAGGCTCTGAAAAAAACCTGAGCAGGTAGACTTAGCCATTCTGGACAGGTTTCCATCATTTACGATGCCTTTAAAGCTACTTTGGATAATTTGTGGAGCATTCTGTGTAGGTTTTTGCTATTTTACACAATTTTTGAGTCTTCTGGGACAAATTTTCAAGCTTAAATGACATTTAGGACAAGTTTAAAGACACTTAGTACAAGATTTTATCATTTAGGACAAGTTTAAAGACATCTAGGATAAGTTTATGTCATTTAGAACAAATTTGAAGACATTTAGGACAAGTTTAAAGACAATTGAGACAAGTTTAAAACATTTAGGGCAAGTTTAAAGACATCTAGGAAAAGTTTATGGTATTTAGAACAAATTAAAAGACATTTAGGACAAGTTTAAAGGCATTTAGGTGAAGTTTACAGTCATTTAGGACAAATTAAAAGACATTTAGGACAAGTTTAAAGACATTTAGATGAAGTTTACAGTCATTTAGGACAAGTTTAAAGACATTTAGGACAAGTTTAAAGACATTTAGGACAAGTTTTAAGATGTCTATGATAAGTTTAAAGATGTTTAGGAGAACTTTAAAGACATTTTGAGCAATTTTGAAAAATCATTTTGCCCACTTTTTGGCTATTTTGCAGCATTTTTGAGAATTTTTTATTTAGGACAACTTCGTCATTTACAAAAAGTTATGAGTTGAGTTTTGCACAAATTTGAAGTAATTTCAGAACATTTTTGAGTCATTTTTATCATTTATTTTGCTATTTTGAACATTTTTTCTTTGGTCTGGGAAATTTCTGTCACTTAGGAGAACTTTGGAGTCATTTGAACGTGTTTGAAGTCATTTTCAACACATTTTTAAAAATCTTTTTTGCTATTTTGGACAGTTTTTTGTTTGATTTGGGACAAATAATTGTCATTTGGGACAAATTTGACAGTTTGGACGAGTTTCTGCTGTTCTGGACAGTTTTTGCATGATTTAGGACAAATGTTGGTCATTTTTGAGGAATCTTAACTCGTTTGGGTCACATTTTTACCATTTAGGACAAGTTTTGGGTCATTTGATGATGTCTGAATCCACTGTGGATACATTTTCATCATTTATTTTGCTATTTTGGACAGTTTTGAATGATTCGGGACACATTTTTTGTCATTTCAACGACATATTTAGTTATTGTTGATGAATATTTAAGACGATACAGACCCTTTGAGTCACTTTTGACTATTATTCATTTATTTTGCATGATTTGGGACAAATATTTGTCATTTCAGAGACGTTTTGGACCATTTTATGATGTTTGAAGTCATTTGAGGCGCATTTTTTCTCATTTATATTGCTATTTGTGGACAGTTTTTGCATGTTTTGGGATAAATATTTGTAATTTCTGAGGAAATGTTTCATATTTCTGCCATTTATGACAAGTTTTGGTTCATTTGATGATGTTAGAATCCAATCTGTACACATTTTTATTATTTATTTTCCTATTTTGGGTAGTTTTTGTATGATCTGGGACACATTTTTACCATTTAGGACAAGTTTTGGTCCATTTAATGATGTTAGAATCCATTCTGGACACGTTTTTATCATTTATTTTGCTGTTGTGGACAGTTTTTGACATTATCTGGGTCACATTTCTGTCATTTGGGACTAGTTTTGGTCCATTTGATGATGTTAGAATCCAGTCTGGACGTATTTCTGTCATTTCCAGCTTGTGTTTTCCAGATTCTGGCTGGTTCGGTGGTTCTGGTCGGACTGAACCGGAACCTCCAGGGATCCTGACAGTCGTCTCCTCTCGGACCACTGAGCGTGACCGGCGCCCGGCGTGGAGCCTCCACTCGGCTTTGTCTCGGTGTCGCCGGGTTCTCGAGGAGGCCACGTGCGACCGGCCGAGCGAAACCGCCCAACGCCGAGCCGGGCCTGAGAACGGCGCTGATCCCAGGATCCGGCTGCTTCAATGACGTCCAAAGTCAAGGACACTCGAAGCATCTGCGGCCTTTTGAAAGGAGGATAATCTGTGAGAGCAGCAGGCCGAGACCCAAAGACGATAAGGATGTAGGGGAGGAGGGCTTCTGGACCGACAGAGTTAGGATGAGTTAAAGACGTTTAGGACAGAGTTTTACAGAGTTAGGACACATTTAAAGACGTTTAGGACAGAGTTTTACATAGATAGGACAAGTTTATGAACATTTAGGATGGAGTTTCAGAGAGTTAGCACAAGTTTATGGTGTTAAGGACAGAGTTTATGACTTCCTGGACAGAGTCTTACATGGTTAGGATAAGTTTAGGAACATTTAGGACAAGTTTAAAGATGCTAAGAACTAATTTAAAGACATTCAGGACCATTTTCTGTCAATTAGGTCAAATTTAAAGTCATTTAGGAAAGTTTAAAGTCATTTAGGACAAGTTTAAAGACATTTACTAAAGTTTAATGTCATTAAGGACAAGTTTAAAGATGTTTAGGACAAGTTTAAAGTCCTTTAGGAAAAGTTGAAAGTCATTTAGGACAAGTTTAAAGACACTTAGTAAAGTTTAATGTCATTAAGGACAAGTTTAAAGATGTTTAGGACAAGTTTAAAGACATTTAGGATACGTTTGAAGATGTTTAGGACTAATTTAAAGACATTTAGAACACATTTAAAGACATTTAGTACAAGTTTAAAGTCATTTAGGACAAGTTTAAAGTCATTTAGGACAAGTTTAAAGATGTTTAGGACAAATTGAAAGATGTTTAAGACACGTTCATGTCATTTTGGACAGGTTTATGCCAGTTAGGACAGGTTTAAAGACCTTTAGGATTAATTTAAAGATGTTGAGGACAAGTTTGTGTCATTTAGGACAAGTTTAAAGATGTTTAGGACATGTTTAAAGACACGTAGGATAAGTTTATGTCATTTAGGACACGTTTCTGATCAGTTTTTGACTCTTTCAGATTCTAGAACTCTCTGATCAATTTCTGACTATTTTTGATCAATTTTTGATTCTTTTTGATCAGTTTTTCACACTTTTAATCAGTTTTTGACTCTTTCTGATCAGTTTCTGACTCTTTCTGATCAATTTTTGACTCTTTTTTTGAGTTTTTTGATCAGTTTTTGACTCTTTTGCATCTTCCTGATGGGTTTCAGTCTGGTTCAGAGCCCAGTGGTCCAGCGGAGGGACGACCAGAGGGACGACCAGAGGGACGACCAGAGGGACGACAAGAGTCCCTCTGGTCGTCCCTCTGGTCGTCCCTCTGGTCGTCCCTCTGGTCGTCCCTCTGGTCGTCCCTCTGGTTGTTAATGAAGACCAGAACCTGCTTCCTGTGACGTTTTAATCCTTGTTGAGGTGGACGGGCAGCAGGAGGAAGACTGAGGGAGGAAGGAGGGAGGAAGGCTGTGAGGGAGGAAGGAGGGAGGAAGGAGGGAGGAAGGCTGTGAGGGAGGAAGGCTGTGAGGGAGGAAGGAGGGAGGAAGGAGGGAGGAAGGCTGTGAGGGAGGAAGGCTGTGAGGGAGGAAGGCTGTGAGGGAGGAAGGAGGGAGGAAGGAGGGAGGAAGGAGGGAGGAAGGAGGGAGAAAGACTGAGGGAGGAAGGAGGGAGGAAGACTGAGGGAGGAAGGCTGTGAGGGAGGAAGGAGGGAGGAAGGAGGGAGGAAGGCTGTGAGGGAGGAAGGAGGGAGGAAGGAGGGAGGAAGGAGGGAGGAAGGCTGTGAGGGAGGAAGGAGGGAGGAAGGAGGGAGGAAGGCTGTGAGGGAGGAAGGAGGGAGGAAGGAGGGAGGAAGACTGAGGGAGGAAGGCTGAGGTCGCTGAGGGTGAAGGTGGAGGTTGAGCAGCAGCATTTCTGATTTAATACGCACAGAGCAGCAAATAAAGAGGCGGATATTAAAGGTCAGAGGTCCGTCTGTGTTTTGTGGAGCAGGAGACCAGATGTGGAGGAGGAACCTTCAGCAGAAACGTCTCTCCTTCTCCTCCTCCTTCTCCTGCTTCTCCTGCTGCTGCTGCTGCTCCAGACTCTACAGATCATTCAATCATCAGAGCTTCATCAAATCTACACAAAAACAGAAAAAGCAACAAACACTGGAGTCATTCTAGACAAATTCCAGTCATTTCTGGTTCGTTTGTCACTTTGAACAGAGATTTTGGTTCATTTTGTTGAATAATTGACATGATTTTAGACAGTTTGAGTCATTTTGAACAGTTTTGAAGTGATTTTGAATTATTTTATGGTTATTTTGCTGAATATTTTGCATAATTGTTTGAGTGATTTTTACCAGTTTTTGCATCATTTCAAACAAAACTTGCATCATTTTGAGCAACTTTTGAGCCATTTTGAACAATGAGTTATTTTTGCAGAATATTTTGCATCGTTTTAAACAGTTTGAGCCGTTTCCAGCAATTTCTGAGTCATTTCTAACAATCTATGCATCATTTTCAACAATTTTTGAGTCATTTTGCAGAAGATTTTCAATCATTTGAAAAGTTTTTGCATCATTTAAAACATTTTTAAGCCATTTTGAACAAGTTTTGCACTGTTTTGAACAATGTTTGAATCATTTCAAACAGTCTTTAAGTGATTTTGAACAATTTTGGGATTATTTTGTAAAATATTTTGCATAATTTTGAATAGTGTGAGTCACTTTTTGTCAGTTTATGCATCATTTTGAATAATATTTGCATAATTTATTATTTTTTTTACATTTTGAACAAATTTTGAGCCATTTTGGAAAATATTTGCATCATTTTGAACAGTTAAAGTTTTTTTTTTTTTTTTTTAAACAGTTTTTCGGTTATTATTCCAGATTATTTTGCATTTCTAACAATACTTGCATTGTTTTTTAAACTTTTTTTGACATTTTGAACAACTCAACTCAACTTTATTTCTAAAGCGCTTTAAACAGCAGCCGCTGAAACAAAGTGCTGTACAATAAACAATAAATTAAAACATTAAAACAATAAATAAAACATAAATAAAACATACACATATTAAGACAGCAGCACAATGAAACAGAAGCAGAGTCTCATGCTGTGTTAAAAGCCAGTGAATAAAAATAAGTTTTAAGTTTTGTTTTAAAAACCGACAGTGAGGGAGCCTCTCTGATGTGCATGGGGAGATTATTCCACAATCTGGGAGCAGCAACAACTTTCAAGTCTTTTTTAACAATATTTGAGTAATTTTGAAGAATTTTTGAATCTTTTTAAATAATATTTGCATAATTTTGAATATTTCAAGTCATTTTTGAATCATTTTGAGTATATATATATATATATATATATATATATATATATATATATATATATATATATATATATATGTATATATATATATATATATATATGTATATATATATATATATATATATATATATATAAAATATATATAAAAATTTTTAACGGTTTTTAAGTCACTTTTAACAATATTTGAAAGATTTTGCATCATGTTGAACAGTTGAATCATTTTAAACATCCTGGGATTAATTTTGCAGAATATTTAGAGTCGTGTTAAACAGGTTTTAAGTCATATATTTAACTTTGAATGAGTTATTGTCGTGTTTTGGTATAATATATCTGTAAATAATTTTTTGCACATTTAAATACAGTAAAAAACTGTAAAAAATATTTATAAAGATAAAGACTTTTAATGTGGATGCTATTTATAGTTTTGCCTGTTTTTGTTTCCACTGAACATATAAATAATTTTTTTATTAAATCTGTTTTTGTTGTGATTTTTAATTAATATTATTTGTAATTTAACAAAAAAAGTGAAAATCTATCAATTTTTTAAAAAAAAACAGAACTTACTATTTATTAAATCCTCAATATATATAATTTTTAAAATTCCAAATCTGTAAACTAATGTTTATTTTTTGTTTTTATTTGTTGATTTATTAAATATAGTAAAAAAAAAAAGTAAGGTTTCACACACTGCAAAAAGAACAAACGTAGATCTATTTATTTTTATTTATTTGTTTTAAAAATTTTGCATATCTATTCATTTGTTTTTATTTATTCATTGATTTACTTATTTTTTATTTAATTTTTTCCACATTTTTATTTGGAAGAAAAATTATGTATATTAAAGACTGAATTATTATTATTATTATTATTATTATTATTATTATTATTATTATTATTATTATTATTATTATTATTATTATTATTATTATTATTATTATTATTATTATTATTAATAAATTGGCTGATTTAATATAGTAAAAAAATAATGTTTTCCTCAAAAAAAGAATTTTTAATCTGGATGTTATTTCTAGTTTTTTTTACACTTAACATGTAAATAAATTAATCATTAAATCAGTTTTTATTGTGATTTTATTCCATATTATTTATATATGATCTGAAATAATAAAAATAATTAATGTTTGAATAAATTAAATATTAAATATAAGATATAATCTGTAAACCGACGGTATATTGTTAATAAATATATTTTTAATTGTTCATTTTAACCGTTTAAATGAATCTTCCTGGATGGAGGTGAAACGTGTTGGAAGTTTTTCTTTAACTGATGTTTTTTTTATTATTATTATTATTATTATTATTAAAACCAGATTCAGGTTTTTCTTCTTCTCTCCTTCCAGACTCTAACATCTGTGGAAGTCATCAGATTAAATCCATTATCGCTCCAACGATACCATCACAGGGTTTAACTCGTTTATTTTCATTTCATTTCAGCTCACAGGTGTTCAGGTTTCACACTCACGCTTCTATTCTGGACGTTTTCCACCAAGGGCTTTTATTTTTCACAGTAAAAGCAGCAGAAAGAAGCGATGAAACCACGAATTAAAGTGACCAGATTAAAGCTGATTAAAGCTTGTTGATAAAAGAAAAAATTAGAAAACAAACACCTGATGGATTCTGGTTCAGGACTGGTTTACTACTGGTTCTTATGACTGGTTTAGGACTGGTTTACTACTGGTTCTTATGACTGGTTTAGGACTGGTTTACTACTGGTTCTTATGACTGGTTCAGGACTGGTTTACTACTGGTTCTTATGACTGGTTTAGGACTGGTTTACTACTGGTTCTTATGACTGGTTTAGGACTGGTTTACTACTGGTTTTTATGACTGGTTTACTACTGGTTTTTATGACTGGTTTAGGACTGGTTTACTACTGGTTCTTATGACTGGTTCAGGACTGGTTTACTACTGGTTCTTATGACTGGTTTAGGACTGGTTTACTACTGGTTCTTATGACTGGTTCAGGACTGGTTTACTACTGGTTTTTATGACTGGTTTACTACTGGTTTTTATGACTGGTTTAGGACTGGTTTACTACTGGTTCTTATGACTGGTTCAGGACTGGTTTACTACTGGTTTTTATGACTGGTTCAGGACTGGTTTACTACTGGTTTTTATGACTGGTTTAGGACTGGTTTACTACTGGTTTTTATGACTGGTTTAGGACTGGTTTACTACTGGTTCTTATGACTGGTTCAGGACTGGTTTACTACTGGTTTTTATGACTGGTTTAGGACTGGTTTACTACTGGTTCTTATGACTGGGTCAGGACTGGTTTACTACTGGTTTTTATGACTGGTTCAGGACTGGTTTACTACTGGTTCTTATGACTGGTTCAGGACTGGTTTACTACTGGTTCTTATGACTGGTTTAGGACTGGTTTACTACTGGTTCTTATGACTGGTTTAAGACTGGTTTACTACTGGTTTTTATGACTGGTTTAGGACTGGTTTACTATTGGTTTTTATGACTGGTTTAGGACTGGTTTACTACTGGTTCTTATGACTGGTTCAGGACTGGTTTACTACTGGTTCTTATGACTGGTTTAGGACTGGTTTACTACTGGTTTTTATGACTGGTTTAGGACTGGTTTACTACTGGTTTTCATGACTAGTTTAGGACTGGTTCCAGACTATATGTTTGGCAGTTTCTGGACATTTTTCAGCAGTAGTTTAAGTTTGGTTTTGGACTTTCTTGCAACTGGTTTCAGACTGTCTTTGTTGGTCTTTATAAAGATTTTTTTAGCCTCAAGAACACCAAACCTACCATCAAGCATGGAGGTGGCAGTATCATGCTCTGGGGCTTTCTAGAAATGCTTCTGGACTGGTTTCAGATTTTCTTGGGCTGGTCTTGGATTTTTTAGGAATAGTTCAGGTTTAGTTTTGGTCCTGGTTTGAGACATTTTTAGGACTGGTTTCAGATTGTCTTGGGTGAGTTTTAGATTTTTTAAACCCCAAGAACACCAAACCTACCACCAAGCATGGTGGTGGCAGTATCATGCTCTGTGGCACTGGAGCTTTACACAAAGTAAATGGAATAATGATGAAGGAGGATGAAAACCTAAAACCACCATCAGAAGGTTGAACTTGGACACAGCTGGATGTTTCAACAAGACAATGAGCCCAAAAAGACATAAGTTGACTCAAACTTGTCTAAAATGACTAACAATCAGTCCGAATTTACTATGAATTGGTTGAAAATTACTTAAAGTTGTCCAAAATGACAAAAAACTGTCCAAAATGACTAAAAGTGGTCCAACATGACTGATGATAGTTCAAAATTATTTAAAATTGGTCAAAAGTGGTTTAAAATTGGCCCAAAATGATTAAGAATGTGTTGAAAATGACTCCAACTTGTCTAAAATGGCTAAAAATTGTCCAAAATTATTCAGAACTGGTTCAAAATTACTCAAAATATGTCTAAACTGACTCAGAAATGGCTTGAAACCCGTCCAAAATAACTTTAAATAGGGTTGAAAATGACTGAAAATTGGTCAGAAATGATTCAGTTGGTGGTAAACAAAGGTTCTAGACTAGTCTCCCCAAAGTCCTGACCGAAACCCATCAAGAACCTGAAGAACCAGGTCAGACTAGAGTCAGTTTACTCAATAGAATAATGATACCACCACCTCCATGCTTCACGGGAGGTACAGAGTCCAGAGGAGTCAGAAACCATAAACTGTACATTTATCAGCTGATTTTTATCAACTAACAGCAGAAGAAAACAGATTCAGGTGTTTTACTGCTGCAGGGACACAGTTTGTCCACTAGATGGAGATATTTCATTTCTATTCAACTCAATCTGCAAAGTAAAAGTCAAATAAATACTCAACGACAATACCTGAGCAAATTTTGTTACTTTCTATCACTACTGATGAAACTGTGAGAAACATTCATAAAACACTAAAACAACATTTAATAAATACAGAAATAAAATAGAAATATATACATAAATATATGCATATATAAAATATTCACATAAATACAATATATTTATGTGCATGTTTTATATTAATGTATAAATATAATATACTTTATGTATAAATGTATTCTAAAAACACAAAATACACAATTTAATTTATAAATAATTATGCTTTATATTTTTTTAGTGGAATACTAAATATAAATAAAATGTTTTTATATATACATGAATATATATATGTTATAAATATTACACATAAACAAATATATTTCTAAAATAAACAAAATGTATATTTTATTTATAAATACACTATAAATATATAGAATATATTTCATAGTAATTTAAAAATAGTTTTATTTATAAATACATCATAAATTTATATAAAATATATTTTATTTATATATAAATATATTTTTTACTTTCTTAAATGTTTCACCATATTTGAATAAATAAAATATATTTATTTTCATATATATTTTTAAATATTTGCATTTATTTATTTATGTATAAATGCACTACAAATATATATAGAATATATTTTTATTTATATATAAGTCTGTTTTATTTCTATTCATATTTGAATCTATTTTTATTAATTAAGATGCATTTTATTTATACATATATATTTTAGAATAAAAACGTGTAATAATAAATCTGATTTATTAGTAATAAATCTATCAGCTGATCACATTAATGTGGTTTTATTTTCTTTTTTCTCTTAATTTCAATAAAATCGAATGTTTTCTCTTTTTTGTGTTTGTCATAACTTCAGTAGAAGTATTTGAGTTAGTAGTACTTGTTGTACTTGTACTCTGTATTTACTGGGTTTCTTACAACATTAATGAAGCTTTTAAAACAAGTAAAAGTACTAAAACTGCAGAGCAGAAATACTCCAATACTCGTAAAAGTATTTAAAGTACAAAAATATTGAACTAAAGCAGTAAAAATACACAGAATGTGAATTCTTGCACTGCACATCTTTGCACTTTTAAACTTTATTTTTATTTTTATTTTTTCTGTTAAAAATTTTGCCACCCTTGTATATATTGTAAATAAAACTGCTGTAACAATGTAAATTTCCCCTGGAGTGGGGAGAAATAAAGAACTTTATCTTTATCTTTATCTTTATCTTTATTAAATATTCCCGAGAGCATTAAAGACGCATTAAATAGAAAACTGCAGTACAAGTACTTGATATTTGCAGTATTAGAAATTTTCCAGCAGAGGTCAGAGTTTCTCTACTTTAAAACTGCAGCAGGAAAAAAAAAACCTCTAATCTGGATTCATTAGATTTATGTATTAGTTATTGTATTTATTTATTAGATTTATTTATTATTTATCAGTGTGTTTACACGTGATTAAAGGTTTGATTTATGGTAATTTTGTTTAAATTGTTCCTTAAATTCTTCAACAAAGTGATTAAAATTTCCTTTTTCTGACTCAGTCTTCAGTTTTTTCCTCACTTAAAATCTGAATATTTACTGTAAAACTGTAAAAACTCTGAAAATAACAGAAAATATCTGACAAATTATTAGAGTTTCAGCATGCATAAGAGTATAACTATTGCTATTGTTGTTGTGTGGCCTGTTTTAAATTTTTTTTGTGTAATTCATTTTTGATTGTAATTAATCTTATGTAAATTTTAACTATTCATGTGTTGAAAAATTAAATAAATTCTTTGATTTTACTACATATTATCTGCAATTTCACAAGAGGAAAAATGTATAAAACAATATTTTATTATTTAAATTATTGACCTTTTTCATTCCTTCATTAACAGATTTCCTATTTAATAATTATAAAATAATTAAAAATATAACATACAATATAATAAATAAAACCACAAAATAATTAAAATTGTGCTGATTAAATGCAGTTTTTTAAAATGTGTAATTTTACAGTCAAAAATTTTAGAAGAATGAATTTATATTTGTCAAAATACAGATCTTGGCCTTTTGAAACATAAAATATAAATCTTCTAAATATTTAAAACAATTTCCTGGGATTTTATTATTTATTATGATATTATTATTTCTTACTGTAAGACTTTCTGTAATTTAATAAAATAGAAAAAACTATTAAACAGCATTTTGAATAAAATTTACCTTTGTTAAGTCCTTCATGTACATAATTTTTCTTTTTTAAATGCAGTTTTTAAAAATGTGTAATTTTTCATTATAATGTTGTAAAAGAGCAAATTATTATTTATATAAAATCAGATTTTTCATTTAAACATTATTTATAGTTTTGGCATTTTTTGCTTTATTTATTTGTTTGTTTACTGTCAACGTGAATTTTTTTCATATTTGTCATTGTGTAATTTTAATAATTAATTTTTGTAATTTAACAAAAAAGCAAAAATCTGTAAAATAACAGTAAAAATTATGTAAATGATATTATATAAATACCAGTAAATTGTATAAAAAATTTATAAAACGTATTTTCTACAGAGTTCCTGTAAAAATCATTTCATGCTTATTCTACTTATTTGACCAATTATATTTGGAAAAAAAAAGAAGAAGAATTTCCATCATTGTGTCTATAAAAAAATGTAATTACTATCATATATATATAGTTCAAGAAAAATGAGAAAACGAACGAATCGATGCATAAAAATTCACCAGAATATAAGAAATTGAATTCAGCACACAGTTTGTGATAAACTGTAAAAAAAAAATTTTAAAAAGAAATAGGAAAGAAAAAAAATTTTGTTTTTGATATTTTACATTTCAATCCTGTTTTGTTTAATAAGATAAAAAAAACTGATGAAAAAATAAAGTTTGTAGAAGTCTAAAGGAGAGTTTAGGAAATAAAAACTGAGTTTAAACCGTTGGCAGCGTCTAAACACAATTTAACAAAAAACTCAGTTTTATGTTTTTTACAAAAATGACAAAAAACATGACAAAAAATGTAATTTTTTTTTTAAATGACAAAAAGAAGCCACAGGAATAAGCAACAAAAATTACAAAAAAATGACTAAAATTACAAAAATTACAAGAAATGACAGAAATTACAATAAATGACTAACATGACAAAAAAATACAAAAAATGAAAAAATGACAAAAACCAACAAAAAATGACAAAAATACAAAAAATGACAAAAAATACAAAAAATGACAAAAACTGAAAAAAATTAATAAAATCAAAAAATGACAAAACACGACTAAAATTACAAAAATGCAAAAAATTACAAAAATGACAACAAAAATTACAAAAAACTAAATTCGAAAAAAAACAACAAAAAGTTACAAAAAGTACAAAAAAACAACAAAAATTAACAGCAAAAAATGACAAAAATGACAAACATGACACAAAATGACTAACATGACAAAAATGCAAAGAATTCAAAAATCGATAAAAATGATTAAAAAGCTGACAAAAATAGAAAAAATTACAAAAAATGACAAAAAACGAAAAATGACTAAAATCACATAAATGACAAAAACAACAAAAATACAAGAAATTACAAAATACAAAGAATTACAAAAAATGCGAAAATTGTCAAAAATGACAAAAAACAACAAGGACAAAAATTACACAAAATGAGAAAAATTACAAAAAATGACATCACAAAAATGACTAAAATCACAAAAAATGAAAAAACAACAACAAATGACAACAAATGACAAAATGACAAAGATGACAGCAAACAACAAAAATACAACAAATTACAAAAATACAAAAAATTACAAAAATTTTTAAAAATTACAAAAAGAAAAAATACAAAAAATAACAAAAACGATTAAAATGACAAAAAATACAGTTGACCAAAAATTAGACAAAATTAGAGAAAATTAGAAAAATTACAAAAATGTCCCCAAATAAGAACAAGAAAATAATAAAAAATAAAATGACAAAAAATGACAAAAAATACAAAAATACAAAAATGACAGACAACAAAAATTACAAAAAGTACAAAAATTCCCCCCAAAATTGTAAACAAAATGACAAACGGCAACAACACAAAAAATCTGACAATAATGAAAAAAATGACACAAAATGACCAAAAATTAGAAAAAATACAAAAACGACAAAAAAACTAAATGACACAAATTTGAAAAAGAAGAAGCAAAAACTGAACAGAAACCAGAGAAAATGACAGAAAACAACACAAGTACACATTCTAACACACTAAAACACTATAAACACACTAAAACTACACAACAGTACACTAACACACTATAAGCACACTCTAACACACACTACAACACTCTAACACACTATAAACACACTCTAACACACTATAAACACACTCTAACACACACTACAACACTCTAACACACTATAAACACACTCTAACACACTATAAACACACTCTAACACACACTACAACACTCTAACACACTATAAACACACTCTAACACACTATAAACACACTCTAACACACACTACAACACTGTAACACACACTACAACACTCTAACACACTATAAACACACTCTAACACACTATAAACACACTGTCACACACACTACAACACTGTAACACACCCCAACCTGCTCCATCACTCCTCCCGGTTCTCTGTCGGTGTCCTGCTGCCGGTTCTCTGAGACTCTACCGGGACTTTACCGGAGGAAGAACTGAAGGGAAACCGGGACTTTACCGGAGGAGAAGTGAACATAAACCGGGACTTTTCCGGAGGAAGAGCTGAAGTGAAACCGGGACTTTAGGAACCGAACCGTCGCCGCTTCATCCGGATACTTTGGAGGATTTTGATCGTTTCTGTGGATTTGAAAGTTTGAAGGAAGAAAAAAAAAAGCGGAGAAAATACCGGAGGACTAAACCGGAGGACTGAACCGGAGGACTGAACCGGAGGAAACCGTTTCTCCGGTGAGTTTCTGACTGAAGTTTCACCGCATCATTCGGTCCGTTAAATGTGGATTTATTGGTTTTATTGATTATCGGTTGAACTAAAGTCTCCAATAATCAATAATCATCTTTATTGGAACCAATAATTCTCCTTAAATCTGAACAACATCCCAGAATAATCCCAGAATAATGAGATTTACAGCAGGAAGAACAGTTTCATTTCTTCATTTAAACTGTCATTTATTGAATATTATCTTTATTATTTTAATCAATAACTTCACTGATCTGCTCTAAATCTCTAAAACTCTCATTTATCTTCATATTTTTACTCTTTTCTTTATAATAACTGAACTAAAACACTCCAGATTATCAAATCCTCTCATATCTTCATGATTTTTCTACAAACAACAGATTTTAAACCACATTAATGCTCAGAATTAGAGAAAACTAGAGCATTAAACTGGAATTTAAAGCTTTAATTTAGGCTTTTTATTCATTATAGGTTTAATTAAACTCTCCCGAGATTTAGAATCTGTGACATTAACATGATTTTAGTGCAATAAGTTGATTTAGCTCCATTAAATTGCCACAATATTTCTTTTCCCTAATATTTGTAGCAGATTACAGCACAAAAATGTTAATTTAGAGCTTTGATTTTGTCTTTTTCTTCATTATTGCTTCATTAAAACTCTCCTGTAATTAAAAATCTACTTTATCATCATGATTTTAGGGCAATAAGTCGCTACAGCCCCTTTGAATCTCCACAATATTTCTTTATCTCTATATTTAGATCAGATTGCAGCATTAAATTATACTTTTAGAGGTTTAATTTGGTCTTTTTCTTCATTATTGGTTTAATAAAGCATTCTTGTGTTTTAGAATCAGGGATAGAATCCTGATTTTCTTGCAATAAGCTGCTTTAGTTTCCTTTAAATCTCCACATTATTGCTTAATCTTCATATTTAGATCAGATTGCAGCATTAAACTATAATTTTAGAGCTTTAATTTGGTCTTTTTCTATATTATTGGTTTAATTAAACACTGCTGTAATTCAAAATTGATGATATAATCTTTATATTACGGCAATAAATTGCTTTAATCTCCTTTAATCTGCTTTAAAATCTCCATAATCTTCATTTTTCTTTATATTTACAGCAGATTTCATTTCAAAAACATTAATTTTAGAGCTTTAATTTAGTGATTTTCTTCATTATAACACCACATAAACACTTCTGTGGTTTAGAATAACTGATATTAAAATGATTTTCCTGCAATATGTTGCTTTAACTCCATTAAACCTCCTGTAAAATCTCTATGATTTTGCTAAATCTTCATATCTACAGCAGATTTCAGTATTTAAATGTGATTTTAGAGCTTTAATTTAGTCTTTTTCTTCATTATAGGTTCATTAAAAGGGTTAAGGGTTACGGAATCTGTGATATTAACATGGTTTTCCTGCAGTATGTTGCTTTAACTCCATTAAATCTCCTTCAAATCTCCACAATATTCATTAATCTTCATATTTAGATTTCAGTGTTAAACTATAAGTTTAGAGCTTTAATTTTTTATTCATTATTGCTTCATTTAAACTCTCCTGTGTTTTAGATTTGATGCTATAATCCTGATTTTCCTGCAATATGTTGCTCCAGCTCCTTTAAAATCTCCACAGTATTCCTTGATCCTCAAATTTACAGCAGATTTCAGTTCAAAAACAGTAATTTAGAGCTTTAATTAAAGGTTTTCTTCATTATAACTCCATATAAACTCTACTGTGCATTAAAATCTGTGATATCATCATGATTTTCCTGCAATAAGTTGCTTTAACTCCTTTAAAATCTCCACAATGTTCTTTTATTGTCATATTTAGAGCAGATTGCAGCTTTAAAAATGTTAATTTAGAGCTTTAATTAACTATTGTTCTTTATTAAAGGTTCATTAAAACTCTCCTGGAATTGAAAATCTACAATATAAAGATGATTTCACTGCAATAAGTTGTTGTAACTCTTTTAAATCTACACAATTTTCCTTTATCTTCAGATTTAGAGCAGATTAAAGCATTAAACTAGAATTTTACAGCTTTAATTTAGTCTTTTTCTTCATTATTGCTTCATTAAAACTCTCCTGTGTTTTAGAATCGATGCTATAATCCTGATTTTCCTGCAGTAACTCCTTTAATTCTCTAAATGTTTCCTTAATGTTCATATTTTAACCAGAATCCAACCATTAAATGCTATTTTCTCGCTCAAATTAAATCATTTTCTGCATAATAACTCCACTAAAACACACATTTTATCACTAGAACTGCTTTAAATCTGTAGAATTCTCATAAAACGTCACTTTTTCTTCATAATATTCACACAATAAGTCACTTAAGTGTCTAAAATTCTCCTTAATCTGCATCAGAAATGTTATATTTGCTTTACTTGAGTCTTTTTATGTTAATTTAGAGCTTTAATTCAGTTTTTTCATATTTATATCTTAAATAAAACCCTCCTGTGTTTAATATTCTCCATAATTCTCCTCAATCTTCATATTTTTGTGCAGATTGCAGCAATAAAACCTCATTTTCAGGCTTTAATTGAATCCTTTTCTTTACTAAAACTCCTTTTTTTTGTTTAATATTTTGTAAAATCTTCATATTTGGAGCTAAAAACACCTGATTTTTACTCAGAATCTGTGAAATCCTCGTTAAATTTAACCAGTAAGTCGATTTAAATCTCTGTCATTTTCATTTATCTTCATTTAACAGATTTAATTTCATCTTTTTCTTCTATAAAACGCTCCTGGATTGTAGAATCTGTTCAATTATCCACAAAAACTCTGCATTATTTGTGATATTTGGAACAGATTGAAGCTAAATGTGATTTTAGGTTCTTTTTTTCTCATTAAAACCAACATTTGGTCCCTTTACCTGCTTTAATCGTCATGTTTGAGGATTTAAATCCTTAAGATCGGCCTTGATCCTGCTCCACATGTGGAAATTTATTAGAATTATAGAGATTTAAAGCAGTTATAGTGAATTATTGCAGGAATTTGGCGATAATTTGTGTGTTTTAGTTGAATTATTATGAAAAAAAGACTAAATTAAACACAAAAAGAATATTTTTAAGCTGCAATCTGATAATTAATATGCATATTAAAGAGAATTCCAGAGATTTAAAGCAGTTCTAGTGATAAAATGTGTGTTTTAGTGGAGTTATTATAAATAAAATGATTAAAATAAACACAAAAAGAACATTTTTGATGCAGATTAAGGAGAATTTTAGAGATTTAAGTGACTTATTTTGAGAATATTATGAATAAAAAGAGTTAAAACTCTATTTTTCTGCTCCACATGCGAACATTTATTAGATTTATACAGATTTAAATCAGTTATGATGATAATATTTGTGTTTTAGTGGAGTTATTATGAAGAAAGAGACTAAATTAAAGACAAAAAGAACATTTTTGATGCAGAATAAGGAGAATTTTAGAGATTTAAAGCAGCTATAGTGAATTATTGCATTAATATAGTGATAAAATGTGTGTTTTAGTGGATTTATGATCAAGAAAAAGACTAAATTAAGAACAAAAAGATTTTCCAGCAGCAGTTTGTTAAAAAAAAATGCAGATTTATTAGAATTCTAAAGATATAAATCGGTTATGGAGATGAAATGTATGTTTTAGTTGAGTTATTATGAATAAAATGATTAAATTAGAAGTAGAACAGAACATTTAATGGTGACGTGAGGATTTGAATCGTCCTGGTTTCTTTTCCGCAGTGACCTTGTTGAGGTTCTGCAGGTTTTATTTATTTATTAAATACGCAGACGGACGCTTTTAAAAAGAAAAAGACGATAAAAAGCAGCAGGTTCATAAGTCATTGTTATGCTAAAATAAGAACAAATAATAATACATTGAATAAATTAGATTAGCAGCAGGAAGTTCTGCATGAAAAAGGAGAAATAATTCTAATAAATGTTCACATGTGGAGCAGAAAAATGATTTTAACTCTTTTTATTGATAATATTCACACAATAATCTCTTAAATTCGCATTAATATGCATCAAAAATGTTCTTTTTGTGTTTAGTCTTTTTCTTCATAATAACTCCACTAAAAGACGTCATCACTATAACTGCTTTAAATCTCTATAATCCTCATAAATCTTCACATTTTAATCATAATATTCAAACAGTAAGTCACTTAAATCTCTATAATTCTGCTTGTGTTGAAAATGTTCTTTTTCTGTTTAATTTAACTCCTTTCTTCATCTGCGTTATAAAATCTGTGACATATTTATAACACTCCTGTGATAAATGAATGATCTGATCTGATAATCTTCATATTTGGAGCAGAAAAATCATCAATAAAGTCTGATTTTCAGGATTTAATTCACTCGTTTTTCTGTAGAAATTAAAGACGGAAATCTGTAAAAACACCAAGCTGCAGCTGAAACATGACACTTTAGTTAAATATTATATTATATTATATTATATTATAGTATATTATATTATATTATATTATATTATATTATATTATATTATATTATATTATATTATATTATATTATATTATATTATATTATATTTATTATATTATATTAAAGAAACACTACACTGGGAAAAAAATGTCAAAAATCCTCTGAAAATGTCAAAAAAAAAAGATTAAAAAAGGAAAATTTCAGTAAATATGTGAAAAATGACCATATTTATTCTGATTTAAAAACAGTAAAAATGGTTTAATTTTACAGTCAAATTTTTTAATGAAAGTAAATTAATAAATAAAGCAAGAATTTTTAAATAGATACCACAAACATAGAATTGATATTTTTAGTTTCAAATGGCAGCAAATATGTAGAATTGTATTTATTTATTTCACATTTAAATGCAGGAAAAACTGTAAAATTTTAGAGTCAAACAGTTTTTGCAAAATTTTTGATCCTTTAGCACAAATTTTATGTCAGTTTGGAAAAAATGTTTTAAAAGTTTTGACAATTTTTTGCATCATTTGGGAACTTTTTTGTAATTTCTGAGAATTTTTTTCGTCATTTTGGAGAATTTTTGATGAGTTTTTCTGAACAATGTTTAAGTAATTCTGAACAGTTTTTTCATTTTGTGTAGTTTGAGTTTTATTGGACACGTTATTGATATTTCTGAATCTTTTTGTAATATTCCTGGATGTTTTTTGGGGTCATTTTGGGTATATTTTTTATGATTTTAAACCATTCCTGAGTTGCCTTGAACAGTATTTTGTCTTTCTGGGGAACTTTTATCTTATTTTTTATGAATTTTTGCAGCACTACACGCTTAAAATCAAACATTTCAGCTCTGCAGAGTCAAAAATATTGTTGTTCGACAGAAACGTGAACATGTTTGTGGACAAAAACTGCAAAACATCATGTTAAAATACAGCAGGATGTAGGAAGTTTCTTACCTGGAGACACTTCACCTGAGTGAGGTGGAAATTTAGCTTTCAGAAACTGTTCATAAATCAGGAATCAGCAGGAAAAACCAGCCAGAGATGCTGAACTTCCAGTAAAATTAAGATGTAATTGGAGTAAAACTCAATGAAGAAGTTTCTCCTGATCCATTGTTTCAGTTTTACTGAGAAAATCCAAGTTAAATCTGCCACTAACGTGCACAAATTTGACCTTTTGAAGTCTTTTTGATCAAAAACCTGAAATGTTTCCCTAAAACCTGGCATTTAGGTGGCAAAGGGGCACCATGACAAAGACTTCTAGGATGGTTAATGACCTCTGATCAGTGCAAAAGCCTTGGATCAGCTAGAACAGCTTCCAACAGTCACCTCAGGCTGAAAATAGCAACACAATGCTCAATTTATATTAGAAATTAACCAGTTTTTATTGATTCACAGTTTTGTTGCATCATTTTTGAAAATTTTTTGATCATTTTGGAAATTTTTTTGCCGTTCTTGAGAATTTTTTGTCATTTCTGTTGCCCTTTTGGTAATTTTTTGGCGCACTTTTTTGTCATATCTTTGGCTGATCAATACATAACAATAGTTTTGGATGTTTCTGTCTTTAAGGTCCTGAACATCCATCAGAGTCGTCTCTAATCATTTATTATCTTCGGCTGATCAATATATAACAATAGTTTTAGATGTTTCTGTCTTTAAGGTCCTGAACGTCTGTCAGTGTTGTCGCTAATCATTTATTATCTTCGGCTGATCAGTCTGTAACAATAGTTTTAGAGGTTTCTGTCTTTAAGGCCCTTTCAGACTTGAGACTGTTGTAGAAAACATCCTTGGACCAGCTGTATTAATCAGTTCCAGGACAGAGAGGTTTCTAGAAGCTCGTCTCTCTTTGTGTTTGTTCACATTTTGGGCCTCATCGTTTCCGTTGAAGCTGCAGCTCAGTATAAATTCAGATGTCACCGTTAGCCGCTGTTTAATAAACAACCCTCCAGTCGGGGCTGGATTCTATTTTCGACTCGCCACCGACCGGGCCGTCTTTTACAGGATCACTATTATTCAAAGGAGAATAGGTGCAGGGCTCCTCCATAAATCCCACCAAGTGGTCCTTCCACGCCCGGCCAACCGATGGCGGCTTCACTCGGCTTCGTCGTGACCTTTTGAGCGGCGACACGCTCGTTTGTTCGCCTGACAACGGCGGCGGTAATAATTCAGGCTGACGCTCGGCGAAGCTGCGGAGGCTTCACCTGGAGAGCCGAGGCATTCGTTTTCCTGACGCAGGGAAAACCCTCCGATCCCTGGAAGTCCAGGCCTCGGCAGCAGCAGCGATGCATGAGCCGAGTGTCGCTGAGCGTTCGAGTTAACCTCCAAGACTCCATTTATCAGAGAAAAAAAACTGAGAAATCACCGGGCTCTCAACTTCCAGGACAGTCTGATCGATTAACCAGAGCAGAAACCAGGAAGAGTCCCAGAACAACCATGAAAAATCATGAATAAACACAAACAAACAGGAATTAAAGGTGGACAAAGACATTTAGATTGATTATGTGCCACCAATGTCCTAAAAAACTCCAGATTTACCCACGATGATTTGAAAAGTTGTTTGAAAAGACAAAAACTTGTTTAAAAGTTAAATCTAAATTTAAAAGATTGTCTGAAATGACAAAAACCCAATAGAATGTTGAGAACTTGCCCCAAAAGACCAAAAGATCATCTGAAAGGACCAAAAGGGTCCATAAAGACTAAAGGTTTATCTAAAATGATTTTTTTTTAAATGATCCTAAATGACAAGAAGGACTTCAAATTCATCAAAAAGTCTAAAAGATGATCTTAAATTACAATTATGTGCCTAAAATTACTTGAAAAATAAAGTCAACATTGTCAAAAACTGCCAAAAATGACAACAAATTTTCCAATATTACTAAAAATGACGACAGAATGTCCACAATGACTTGAAAACCTGTCTAAAATGATAAAAATTTGTTTAAAATGACTAAAGGATTGTCTAGAACAACTAAAACCTGTTAAAATATCAGGAATTTTCCCTAAACTACTCAAAATGTGTCCAAAATGACTGAAACGTCTCCAAACTGACTCAAAATCTGCTTACAATGACTTGAAAAGTTGCCAGAAATGACAAAAACTTGTCCAAAAGACTCAAAAGTTCACCTAAAAGTTCATCTGAAATGACTAAAACGTTGAGAACTTGCCCTAAAAATTGTCCAAAATGACTAAAAGATCACGTAAAAGGACTGAACTTGATCAAAAAGACTCAAAGCTGATCCAAAATGACTTTTAAAGGAGTGATCCCACATGACAAGAATGACTTCAACTCCACCCAAAAGACTGAAAGATGATTAAAAATGAACATGTGGAGAACTCGCCCTAAATTACTTAATATGTGTTCAAAATGACTAAAACTGACTCACATTTGACCCACAATGACTCACAAATGACCAAAAGATTGTCTGAAATGGTAAAACTCGCCCAAAATGATTCAAAATGTGTCCAAACTGACTCCAAAATTTGTTCACAGTGACTTGAAAAACTGCCCAAAATGACAACTTGTCCAGAATTCCAAAATGTTTACCTAAAATTACCAGATGTCTTTTCATAATGACTCAAAAATTGCACTAAATGATGAAAACTTGTCCAAAATGTTTCCCCAGAATGACCAGATGTTTTTTTCATAATGACTCAAAAATTGTACAAAATGACAAGAACGTGTTTAAAATGACAAACAAAATGTCTGAAGTTGTTTAAGATGATTTTTAAGATAGTCTGAAAGGACAAGAATTTTTCACAGCAACTCTAAAAGTTGCCCAAAATGACGACGAGATTGTCTGACACGACAAAACCTGAACAAAATGACTAAAAATTATGACAAAATGTCCAAAAATACTTGAAAAGTTTGTCTACTATGACTTGAAAAACTGTCTCAAATGACAAGAATTCGTCCAGAATGACTCAAAAAATTGTCCTAAATGACTAAAACCTGGTAAAATGTCAAGAATTTCCCATAAATTACTTGAAAAAAAATGTCCAAAATGACAAAAACTTATTAAAAATTACTCCAAGTTTTATCCAAACTTTATCCAAAATGACTGGAAGATCGTCTAGAAAGACAAAACCTGATCAATTTTTTAAAAAAAATTAAAAAAATCACCTAAAATGACCAGAATTTTTTTCATAATGATTCAAAATTTGTACAAAATTACAACAATTTGTCTAAAATGACAAACAAAATGTCTGGAGTTGTTTAAAACGACAAACAAAATGGTCTGAAAGGTCAAGAATTTTTCCACAATGACTCAAAAATTTGCCTAAAATGACAAAAAGATTGTGTGAAATGTTTGTCGTAAAGTTGTTATTTTGGGCAAGTTTTTGAGTCATTGTGGAAACATTCTGGTCATTTTGGCTGAATTTTTTAAAATTTTGGACAGGTTTGTCATTTTAGACAATCTTCTAGTCATTCTGGATACAGTTTGGATAAAATTTGGAGTCATTTTGACAGGTTTTTGTCATTTAGGACAATTTTTTGAGTCATTGTGGAGAAATTCTTGTCATTTTATACGATTTTGGAACATTTTTGTCATTTTAGAGAGTTTTTCAAGTCATTGTAGGTGAATTTTGAACATTTTGTTGTCATTTTTGACAGATTTTTGTTATTTTGGACAGTTTTTAACAATGTTGATGTTATTTTCATGTAATTTTAGACACATTTTGAGTAATTTTGGCCATGATTTGTGATTTCAGACAATCTTTTAGGTGAACTTTTGGTCATTTCTGTCAACTTTTCAAGTCATTGTGGGCAGATTTTGGGTCAATTTGGAAAAGTTTTAGCCATTTTTGACAGATTTTGAGTAATTTAGGGAAAGTTCTGGACATTTTCACAGGTTTCAGTTGTTCTGGACAATCTTTTAGTCATTTAAAACAAGCTTTTGTGATTTTAGACAATTTTTTTGAGTCATTGTGGAAATATTCTTGTCATTTCAGAAAGTTTTCAAGTCACAGTAGACAAACTTTTCAAGTAGTTTTGGACATTTTGTCATTTTTAGTCATTTTGGAAAAGTTGTCATTTTGGACAGTTTTTGACAATTTTGACTTTATTTTCCAATCATTTTAGGCACAGTTTTACTAATTTTGGCCATGATTTGTCATTTTGTACAATCTTTTAGTTGTTTTGGTGAACTTTTGACTCTTGTGGACAAGTTTTGGTCCTTTTGGAGTCTTTTTCGAGTCATTATGGATAAATCTGGAACCATTTCACACAATTTTTAGTCATTTTGGACACATTTTGAGTAATTTAGGTAAAGTTCGCTGTTCTAGATAATCTTTTAGTCATTTTAAACAAGTCTTTGACATTTAGGACAGTTTTTCAAATCATTGTAGACTTTTTTTTCCAAGTAATTTTGGACATTTTGTTCTCATTTTTAGTAATTTGGGGGGGGGGGGGGGGGGGGGGGGGGAATGTGATTTTGGACAGGTTTGGTCATTTCAGACAATGTTTTAGTCGTTTTGTTTGAGTTTGAGTCATTTCTGAGTTGTTATGGATAAATCTGGAACCATTTTACATCATTTTTAGTCATTGTGGACATTTTTTTGCCAAAATTTAACCAAAATGACTAGAAGATTGTGTGTAATGAGAAATCATGACCGAAAATGAAATGACTTGAAAATATTGCCAACATTGTCAAAAACTAAAAAAAAAACGACAAAAGTTAGACAAAAATGACAAAAAGTGATGACTAAATGTCCAAAATTTGTCTTCAGTGACTTTAAAAAATGTCTAAAATTACCAAAACTTGTCTAAACTGACGAACCCATTGCCTAAAATGGTGTAAAATGAGTGAACGTTGGTCCAGAGTGATTTAATATTCATGTTCTCATGTATAATTTACGCTAACATTGAGGCAGCCGGAGATCCAGGATGGTTTGGTCGGGATGAAACTGGGCTGTGAGCCGCTGACTGGCAGCTCTGGTGTCTTTATTATGGATGAAACAGCAGCGAGGCCTCATGGGAAATCCTCTCACAGCGAGGTGATGTATGAGGAGAATAATGGCAGCCTGCAGCCCTCTGATCCGCCCTCGCAAGTCATTAGCAGCGCTGCTTAGCGTTAGCCGCTAACGGATTTAAACCACAGTTCAATGAGCCGCAGTTTGATTAACTCCAGAAGTGTTCATTGAAAAAACACCTTTAACCTGCAGATTGACCCTCGACAGTCTGGAAAACACAGAATAAACTGTTGACACGTAGCTCCAACATGCTAATAGGGCTAAACTTCATCTTCACTTGGCTATGAAGCCTTTAAAATGTCAGGAAATATAGTGAAAAATCAGTGTTTACCAAAGCTCAAGCTCACAAACATTTTGTTTGGTCCAAAAATATTCTGTACTGTCATAGAAGTGGAAATAAACCAGAAAATATCCACATTTAAGAAGCTGCCATCCACCTGTCCATCCACCCCGACCTCCTCCTTCCAATACTGTCAATTAAAATCAGCTTCAAAATGTGAAAAAATAAAAAATGTCTGAAAAGAAAAAAGATTATGGTTGGGTGGGTCAGAGAGCTTCAGATGACGCCAAAAATCACCAAACTGGCCTCAATTATCAAACAGGAAACTTAGCAGATTTTCACCTATGGTAGGTTAGCACCTCATGCTAATTTTCACCTATCGAAGATTAGCACCTCATGCTAATTTTTACTTATGGTAGGTTAGCACCACATGCTAATTTTCACCTATGTAGGTTAGCATCTCATGCTAATTTTCACCTATGGAAGGTTAGCGCCTCAACTAATTTTCAACTATGATAGGTTAGCATCTCATGCTAATTTTCAACTATGGAAGGTTAGCGCCTCAACTAATTTTCAACTATGATAGGTTAGCATCTCATGCTAATTTTCACCTATGGAACGTAAGCACATCATGCTAATTTTCACCTAAGGAAGATTAGCACCTCATGCTAATTTTCACCTATGTGGGTTAGCATCTCATGCTAATTTTCACCTATGGAAAGCTAGCGCCTCAACTAATTTTCAACTGTGATAGGTTAGCATCTCATGCTAATTTTCAACTATGATAGGTTAGCATCTCGTGCTAATTTTCACCTATGGAAGGTTAGCATATAATGCTAATATTCACCATGGTAGGTTAGCACCGCATGCTAATTTTTACTTATGGTAGGTTAGTGCCTCAACTAATTTTTTAACTGTGATAGGTTAGCGTCTCATGCTAATTTTCACCTATGGAAATGCTAAGGTGGTTCAAATCACTGATTATACCTTTTTTTTTTTTTTTTTACCTTTTTCGTTCAGAGCTGAACGAAGCTTCAGCTCTGAGGATGAACTCGTATTGTTCCAATTATTGAGACCGGTTTGAAAGCCGCAGAGGAAAGAAAGGTCAACAGTCGAATAAACTTTGACGAGTCGAGTGAAAACCCTCCGACTCTTCATCCTCCATCGACTCCAGACCAACCCCCACATCCCCACGGGGGTTTCAGGGGCTTAGGGGGTTTAGGAGGTTTAGGGGTTGAAGGTTTGCACCCATTTAACCTGATTTAATTTCCACTTCAGCGTCTCCAGCATTCATCTCTGGAAACTTCTCATGAGGATTTTACAACAGTAATTTATTAGAGAGAAACCTAACAACTGTAACCTTTCACCTTTTGTCTATAGGCAAATACTGAAGCACCTAGCATGAATGTTTATGACATAGCTGGGTTTTGTTTGATAACATTTAGAGTTTTTTTTTAATTTAAAAATGTCTGCATACTAAGCTTTGAATAAGGTTTTAAGAACATCTACCAGTTTTCTTTCTGCACAGCCTCATTTTCCCACAGATGTGTTTTTACTAAATCCACTAAAATCAAATTTTGGCCTGTCGTCAAGCCATCAACGGATTATCGACTAGAATTCTGGTACGACATGCTAACTAGGTAGAAATGAACACACCATGCTTAGCAATCACGGGTAAAAAATTAGCATGACGCCCCACTTACCATTTGTAAAACTGAGCACGGTAAATTAGTGCATCATTACAATTTTCACCTATTGTAGGTTAGCATGTTATGCTAATCTTTACCTACAGTAAGCTAGCATGTCATGCTTATTTCTACCTGTGTATATTAGTGCATTTTGCACTAAATTAGTTTAGCTTGTCTGGCTAATCTTAGCTATGTTGGGTTAGTCCATTGTGCTGATTTTCACTAACAGTAGATTAGGACATCTTGCTAATTTCACCTACGGTAGGTTAGTATGTTGGGCTAATTTTTATCTATGGTCAAGTTAGCATGTTAGGCTAATTTTAACTACAGTAGAATTGGGAATTCGTGCTACTTTTTACCTATGTAAGTTAGCGCATTGTGTAAACTTCTTACTTTGGTTAGGTTAGCACTTTTTTTCACCTACAACAAGTTAGCACTACATGCTAATGTCTCCCTATGGTAGCCTAGTGCCTCATGCTGATTTTCACCTTTCACCTACATAAGATAGCATAATATGCAATTTTTTTTTACTGAAAGCAGGTTAGTATGTAATGCTACAGTAGGTTAGCACATCCTGCAAATTTTCACTTATGGTAGGTTAGCACATCATGCTAATTTCCACTGATGGTAGGTTAGCACATCAGGGTAATTTCCACCTTTTCACCTGCAAAAGCTAGCACATCATGCTAATTGTTTTTACCAAAAGCAGATGTGCAGTGCTACTGTAGGCTAGTGCATCATGCTAATTTTTACTTATGGTAAGTTAGCAGCTCATGCTAATTTTCACCTACAGTACGTTAGTGCATCATGCTAATTTTCACTTATGGTAAGTTAGCAGCTCATGCTAATTTTCACCTACGGTAGGTTAATGCTTCATGCTAATTTTCACCTATGGTAGGTTCGCAGCCATGCTAATTTTCACTTATGGTAAGTTAGCAGCTCATGCTAATTTTCACCTACAGTAGGTTAGTGCATCATGCTAATTTTCACTTATGGTAAGTTAGCAGCTCATGCTAATTTTCACCTACGGTAGGTTAATGCTTCATGCTAATTTTCACCTATGGTAGGTTAGCAGCCATGCTAATTTTCACTTATGGTAAGTTAGCAGCTCATGCTAATTTTCACCTACAGTAGGTTAGTGCATTATGCTAATTTTCACCTATGGTAGGTTAATGCTTCATGCTAATTTTCACCTATGGTAGGTTAGCACATCAGGCTAATTTTCACCAACGGTAGATTAGTGCATCAATTGCATCATGCAATTTTCACCTTTCACCTGCATAAGCTAGCGTGTCATGCTAATTTCTTTTACCTAGAGCAGATTAGTGTGTAGTGCTACAGTATGTTAGTACATCAGGTATATTGTTTTTGATGATCTTTAAGCCCTCGACATCAGGCCAGGATTTAATGAAACTTCTGTGTTTTCTGTCAACAAAGTTGAGTTTTATTTATTTTTGTTCTTTTTCCAGTCCTCAATGATGGAGACTTCGGAGAAAAAAGAGAAAATGGATGTGAGCGGTTTCGCCGACATCCCGAAGAAGCCGGAGACGAGAGGTGAGTTTAGAGTCGGTTTGGCCTCGACACGCCGAGTGTCGACGTGATGAAATATAGATTAGAGAGCCGCTCTCTGGAGACGAGCAGCTCGTCGTTAGCGCCGCCTAAATGCCGGCGATCAGGTGAGAACATGTTTGTGTTGTCGAGCTAAATGAAGAGCAGCAGCGAGCAGCGAACCTGTGTTTTACAGATGATGAAAGCGCTGCATAATGAGGCTCAAAGACCTTGTTCTTACCTCCAGAGTGCAGCAGAGAAACCCCAGCGCTGCTTCAGAGGCTGACACCGATACGAGCCGACGGGCCGCCTTTGAAATGCAGATTAAACGTGTGATTTAGTGACAGTTTTACTCATTCATGAAGGACTTGGTGGCCGCCGTCAGAAACTCTCATTAACTGATCAGAAGACAGAAAGTCGGCACAGATCACCGGGTGGGTTGTTACAGAACTTTGGACAAACTGAAGCAGCAGCGGAGAGAAAACCCGTCATCACGGGAACGTCTGAGACAAAACCTACTTTAACCGCTTTATTATCGGTTATTCTCATTTTTAGTCCACATCTGTCATGTGACCATCAGAGAGATGAAGCCAAAGATCAACAGAATGGTCTCATTTATCAACAAATTATCAGATTTTCACCTGGCAGGGTTAGTGCCTACTGCTAATTTTTACCTATGGAAGGTTAACATATCATGTTATTTTTTAAATATGGTAGGTTAGTGCCTAATGCTAATTTTTGAAAATGGTAAGTCAGCGCATCATGCTAACTTTTACTTTGGTTAGTTGGCACATTTTTACCTACAGCAGGTTAGAGCATAGTGCTAATTTTTATAAAAGAAAAGTTGGTGTCTCATGCTAAACTTCACCTATAGAAGGTTAGCCCCTCATGTTAGTTTTCATCTATGGTAGATTAGCACATCATACTAAGTTTCACCATGAGTTAGGTTAGCGCCTCATGTTAATAGATGGCTAGGTTAGCATGTTTTTACCTATGGTAGGTTAGCGCCTTGTGCTAATTTTCACTAATAATAGGCTAGTGCCTTATGCTAAGTTTCACTTACGGTAGACTAGCACCCTATGCTAATTTTTACCTGTGGAAGGTTACCGTGTCATGCTATTTTTCACTTATGGTAAGGTTAGGTTAGCACCTCATGCTATTTCTTAGCTTTTTTAGGTTGATGTGTTTTTACCTACAGCGGGTTAGCATGTAGTGAAAATTAGTGCCTCATGCTAATTTTCAGTCATGGAAGGTTAGTGCCCCATGCTAAATTTAATCTATGCTAGGTTAGCAACTCATGCTAATGTTTTGTTGGGTTTGGTTAATGCATTTTTCGCTGAGGAAAAGTTAGCGCCTCATGCTTGTAGGGCTGTTTTTCACCTATGGAAGTGAAAATTAGCATGAGGTTCTAACCTCACAAAGGTAATAAATAGCATGAGGCGCTAACCTACAGCAGGTGAAAATTAGCATCAGGTTCTAACCTATCATAGGTAAAAATTAGCATGAGGCACTAACCTACCATAGGTGAAAATTAGCATGAGGCGTTAACCTTTCATAGGTGAAACTTAGCATGAGGTGCTAACCTACCATAGGTGAAAGTTAGCATTAGGCGCTAACCTATCATAGATGGAAATTAGCATTAGGCGCTAACCTTTCATAGGTGAAACTTAGCATAAGGTGCTAACGTACCATAGAAAAAAAATTAGCATGAGGCGCTAACCTTTCATAGGTAAAAAATTAGCATGAGGCGCTAACCTTTCATAGGTGAAAATTAGCATGAGGTGCTAACCTTCCATGGTGAAAATTAGCACAAAAGTGCCACTTAAGATAGGATAGTGCCTCATGCTAATTTGTGGTACAGTTTCACCATTTAATAAATTTTTCTGGCAGATGATTAAATTTCTGTTATTAAATTTATTGTTGCTGCGGCAGGAGTTTCCATGGAAACTGTGGTTACTATTATTTATTATGATTAGAATCTAGTCCCAGATTAGCTGCAGACATGAAATAGTCTCAGCTTTTATTGTTTGGGAATTTAAATGAAAATCTGAAGGGAAAAACAACAAATAGACATTTTTTAAAAAACTGACTGTAAAATGTCTTTATTTGTTGTTCCAGGTTCATTTTTTTTGCCGTTTTGCTGGTTTTCCAGTTAAAGTCCATTTTTTTCTGGTTTCCAGTTCGAGGTCAATTTTTTTCTGGTTTTCCAGTTGGAGGTGAGGCTGGGGGACGCTGGTCGGTCTCAGGTTGAGTCGGTGATGAAAGAAGGCGGTAATGAGGTTAAAAGAGCTCCGATCTCACCTCCAGAGAATAAGAGCAGCAGAGTGACGTTTGAAATGTTAATAAATGTTAATTTGACGCCTCAACCAGCGACTCGGTGGCAGAAAACCGACATTAAAGCTTCAATATTTGAACAAAGTCGCTTCAGAAACACTCAAACACTTCATCTGTCAGACAGAAAAAATTTACTGGATTTTAGAGAAATTCTCCTCTGGAATCTGTTGAATCACACATAAAATCCACTAAAATCACAAGAGTAAACATTTTCATTTATATGTTGATGGTAAAAAGTTGATTTTGCTGATTTAAAAACAGTAAAACTGAAATTTATTTCTTGTAAAAATACAGATTTTTGAAGGAGACATTTGTTTTTGATTTATCTATTTTTTTAAGTTTTTTTTTAACAGTCAACATGTAAATTAAGTTAGCGCTCATGCTAACATTTACTTTGGTTAGGTTAGCGTGTAGTGCTAATTTTTACATATGGTAGGTTAACGCCTCATGCTAATTTTTAGTTTGGTTAGGTTAGTATGCAGTGCTAATTTTCACCAATGGTAGGTTAGCGCCTCATGCTAATTTTTTACCTATAGTAAGTTAGCACCTCATGCTAATTTTCCCATATGAAAGGTTAAAGCCTCATGCTAATTTTTAGTTTGGTTAGGTTAGCATGTAGTGCTAATTTTCACCAATGGTAGTTTAGCACCTTATGCTAATTTTCCCATATGGAAGGTTAGGGCCTCATGCTAATTTTCACTTATGGTAGGGGTAGGTTAACGCCTCATGCTAATTTTTCATTTGGTTAGGTTAGCATGTAGTGGTAATTTTCACCTATGGTAGGTTAGCACCTCATGCTAATTTTTACATATGGCAGTTTAGCACCTCATGCTCATTTTTACCTATAGTAAGTTAGGGCCTCATGCCCATTTTCATCTATGAAAGATTAAAAGGTTAAAAACAAAATGTGTAGAATTTTTTTTACAAAAGCAGCAAGAACAAATTACACATTTTTAAAAAAAATTATATAATGTACATAATTTTAAAAAAATATATATGTATGATTTAAATACAGTAAAGCTGAAATTTACTTTTAAAAATACAGATTTTTGATTTGTTTTTTATTTATTTAGTTTTTTACATTTTTTAAAGTCAACATATAAATTAATGTTATTTTTTATTGTTAAACTTATTTTTTTCTTTTGAATGAGAAAAATAGGTTTTAATTTACATGTTGATGGTAAAAAAATGCTGATTTAAATAAGTAAAACTGAAATTTAATTAATTTAAAAATACAGATTTTTTATGCATTTAAAAAATGTTTATTTTATTTATTTATAGTCTTTTTACATTTTTTTCTTAGCCAACATGTAAATTAATATATATATTATCTATTATTTTACTATAGCGAATGATTAAATGGAAAAAATTAAATGAAAATATAATCAAAATAAATGACAAATATTTTTTAATAATATAATATACATTTTATTTCAAAATGATTTAAATAATTACAAAAATATAAAATTTTATTTTATCTTGTTTGTTTTTTACAGTTAAAATGTAAATTAATACTTTATTTTCTATTATTTCACTATTTATCATCTGTAATTTAACAAAACTGGAAAATGCATAAAAGTAAATCATTTTGCTAAACTAATATTTCGTCGCGATATACATTTTTTAATTTAAATTATTATGTATTATATATCAATTATTTAAATACCGTAAAAATAGAAAATTTTACAGTTTGTTTTTGTTTTTTAGCAGTTAAAATGTAAATTAATACTTTATGTGATCTTTTTACTAGTTATCTGTACTTTAACAAAACTGGGAGAATCTGTATAAAAAACAAATTAAATAAATTGTTCAAAATAATTTCTAGCTTAAATGATTAAAAATTAATTTTTTGACAAAATTTTATAAATTTTATTTCACTCCATATATTATGATTGAATTAATCTATTAATTCATTGTTTAAAAATTAGTTCATTTTACAGTTTGAATAAAATACATATTTTTTTCTCTTCAATGAAAACTTTTATGATATTACTGGAAATTTAACAATAAAAATATCTGTAAAATTACTGGAAATTGTTAAAAAGTACATTTTTATAATGTACAGAGATTTTTAAATATAGTGTCAAATATCTGTAAACAAACCAAAATTTAGTAATTTTTCAGCTGTGAAAGTAGAAAACTTGTTTAAAACTGCAGATTTTTGCTGAGTTTCTATAACCGTTCAAATGTAAATTAATGCTTTATTTTTGAAGTTTTACTCATTTTTTGGATTTTAACAAAACTGGGAAATTCTGTAAAATAATAGGAAATTGGTCTCACAATGTCAATGACAAAAACCTAAAATTTTAAAATGTATTTTCCCCCATTGTAAAACAAAACAAAACAAAAAACAAACAAACAAAAAAAAAAAACACACAAGTCAAATCCATGGAAATATTGAATTTGAATTCAACCATTTCATCTGTTAAATATAAATTTAGAGTTCATGTCTTGCTTTTGTCAAGTAAACTTGACAAGATTTTGACATTTTTGGATCAAAGCACCAGAAACTGTAAAAACAAGTAAAGTTCAGTCAAATGTTTATAAAAATTGAACTTGAAATTAACAGTTTTCTCCATTAAAATGAAGATTTATGGTAAATTTAGAGCTTATTGTCCTTCTTTTTTCAGGTAAACTTGACTTAGATTTTTCCGGTCTGATCAGGTTGCAGAGTTTAAACTGGAATTTTGACATTTTGGATTCAAGCACTGTAAAAAATGAAAGTTGAATTAAGTGAATTTTCGACAACATTGAACTTGAATTCAGTGGTTTCATCTATTAGATAAAAACTTCATGTCTTGCTTTTCTCAGGTAAACCTGACAAGAAATTTGAGAGTTTTGGATCAAAAGCACCACAAACTGTAAAAAAAACAACAACTAAAATTTAGTAAAATATATGCAAAAATTGAACTTGAAACTGTTTCATTTATTACAGTTATTGTCTTTCTTTTCTTAGACAGCTCAGGAAACTTTTTAGTTACAAAAACATAAAATTTTAAAATGTATTTTCCCATTTAGACTGAAACTTTACTTCCTTGATGGAAAGTTTGTGAGTATACCAATTTTTCACAGGAAGTTGATTGTAAAACAGAACCCGAGCTTCATTTTTCTTTATTTTCGCGTCTTGCCCTCTGACCTCGGCTGAACTTTAGCGCTGTTGTATATTTATAAACGGCTCTTTAATCTCCTCACACCTAAAAAACCAAAGCCCCTTTGAGGCACTTCTTTGAGGGAAAGTCCGCGAGTATACCAACTTTTCACAGGAAGCTGAAACCTGAGCTTCGTTTTTCTTTTTTTTTTTGGTTTTTGCCCTCTGACCTCGGCTGAACTTTACCTCTGTTGTATATTTATAAGCTGCTCTGCACCTAAAAACCAAAAGCCCCTCCGTGACTCTTCCTCCCCTGCTATCAGCCTCGGCGTTTTAATCTCCGAAGAACACGAGGCTTCGATTCCCGCCGCCCGTCTCCACCAATCAGATATCGGCTAAAAACCACCGCCGTCTGCCACCGCGGCCGACAGAGCAATTACTTACGGCGGCGATACGCATTATTATTCGTGTTGCCGGCTGCTGATAAGTCTTTTCACGGCAGCATGAAGCGGGTCCTTGAACCCCGAGAGCGTCTTCCTGCGGGGAGAAACCAGACGGATGCAATGCCGTGTTTTACTGTCCCGTCACTTAAAACATGCCCACCTCCGTTTTATTTCCCCGTCCACCGTTATTTATTCCCAACAATTTCCCCCCTCGATCTAATGCCGAGTTTTAATACGTTATTTACACATGAAAACAAGCTATTTACGGCGTGTTCTGCAGAAGGGAGGGAAAATGAATGTTCCCGGGCGCCGCTCTCCGATCTGTTATATCACACTTTAACAATCTGGATTGCTAATAGAACCATTTATCACGCGGCGGTCATTTGTTTCGCTCCCAGAGGCCTTTATGGAAATGGGCCTCGCATGTAATGAAGTTGTTTAAAAACGCGGATCCGAGCGACCCAGGTGCTGCCGTCCGTCCCCGTTTTTTTTTTTTTTTTTTTTTTTTTATATTTTATTTTTCCGTCCACCACGGGAACAAAACCCTGGACCCGAGTTCTTGGAGCCTCCGACCGCCGCTAATGGAGTCAAACGAGAGGCTGAATTCGGCCCGACAGCTCGCATCTGTCTGCACGTTCACGGCGTTGGTTTGCGTAATCAGCGACGGTATTTAGAGGGAAAGAATCCAGCAGCGCTCATTGATGAATGTGTCGATTTGTGGTCGGCCAAGGCTCGGATCAAAGCTGATTTACTTCGGTAAATGTAGAGTTATTGGCTTTATTTTACCGAAAAACAAAGTAGAATGAAGTCAGATCTATGGAAAGATTGAACTTGAATTCAAGTCTTTCATCTGTTAGTTCATGCCTTTCTTTTCTTAGATAAACTTGACTGAAATTCATCATTTTTGGATCAAAAGCACCACAAACTATAAAAAAAAAAAAACTAAACAAGGAAAATTAAGTAAAATCTACGGAAAACCTGAACTTTAATTCAACAGTTTAGTCTATTAAATGAAGATTTAAGGTGCATTTAGAGTTATTGTCTTACTTTTCTCGGGTAAACTAGTTAGGTAATTTGACATTTTGGAACAGAGGAACCACATACTGTAAAAAAAAAAAAGTAAAATGAAAAAAATATTTGTCAAAATTGAACTTGAATTTGAATGATCCACCTTTTAATGCAAATTAAGACTTCCGGCTTTCATTTTCTCGGGTAAACTTGGTGAAAATTCGACGTTTTCGGATCAAAAGCACCACAAACTGTTAAAAACAAGTAAAATCTAGATAAAAATTAAACTTGAATTCAACAGTTTCATGTATTAAAGATTTGGGGTACATTTTGTGCAAATGTAGAGTTATTGGCTTTATTTTAATGAGAAAGAAAGTAGAATGAAGTCAGATCTATGGAAAGATTGAACTTGAATTTTATCGTATCGCCTATTTAATATGAATTTAAAGTTATGGCCTTCATTTTCTTAGGTAAATTGACTGAAATTTGAGACTTTGGATGAAAATATCCACAAATTGTAAGAATTAAAAAGTAAAAGAAGTAAAATATACGTGAAAATTGAACTTGAATTCAACCGTTTCATTTTTTAATTAAAGATTTGGGGTAAAATTTGAGTAAATTTAGAGTTATTGACTTGCTTTTCTCAAGTAAACTTGACTGAAATTCGACATTTTTGCATAAAAAGCACCACAAACTGTAAAAAAAAATTTGTAAAGTCTATGTAAAGATTGAACTTGAATTTAACCGTTTCGTCTATTAAATGAAGATGCATGAAGGTGCATTTAGAGTTACTGATTTCCTTTTCCCAGGTAAACCAGACAGGAAATTGGGCATTTTTGGATCTAAAGCACCATAAATTGCAAAAAACAAGTAAAATTAAGTAAAATCTTTGTCAAAGTTGAACTTGAATGTCAGCACTTTCATCTGTTAATCAAAGATTTAGGATGAATTTGGGGTAAATTCAGAGTCATTGTCTTGCTTTTTTCAGATAAACTTGACTGAAAGTTTATGTTTTTGAATCAAAAGCACCACAAACTGTAAAAAAACAAGTAAAATTAACTAAAATCTATGTAAAGATTGAACTTGAATTCAATTGTTTCATCTAATAATTAAAATATGAGAGTAAATTTAGTTGTCTTCCTTTTCTCAACAAATTTGACTAAAATTTGACATTTTCGAAAAGATAAATCATGCATTGTATAAAAAAAACTAGTAAAATCTATGTAAAAATTTTACTCATTTTGTCTATTAGATGAAAATTTAGGATAAATTCAGACATCGTCTCTTTTCACAGTTAAACTTGACTAAAATTTGATATTTCAGATCAGATGAACCAAACACTGTAAAAAAAGTGAAATTAAGTAAAATATATGTAAAAATTGAACTTGAATTTTACTGTTTCACCTATTTAATACAAATTTAGAGTTGTTGCCTTCATTTTCTCAAATAAATTTGATTGAAATTTGATTGAAATTTATTTGGATCAAAAGCACCACAAATTGTAAAAAAAAAACAAATATATGTAAAAATTGAGCTTGAATTCAACAGTTTCATCTATTAAATGTAAATTTAGACTAAATTTAGAGTTACTATCTTCTTTTTCTTGGGTAAACGACAAAAATTAAGCATTTTTGGATCTAAAGCACCACAAACTTTAAAAAAAAAAAAAAAAACAAGTAAAATCAATCTAAAAATTGAACTTGAATTTAAATGTTTCATCTGTTAATTAAAGATTTAGAGTAAACGTAGAGCCTTGCTCTTCTTAGATAAACTTGACAATAAATTTAAAAAATAGTAGTTTCTGAAATTAAATTCTTGGTCCAATTAGCAGCTGTTCTGGAGCTTTCAATCGCCCAACATGGTCTTCATCAGTTGTCATAAAATTTTTGGTGCTGAATTTCCATTTTTTTTTTTAAACAGTTTAAGGATTTTTTTTGTCTATTTTAACATTAATTTCCCTAGAAATTAGTTGAAAGGACAAAGATTAGCCTTTAGGTCCATTTAGCAGCTGTTCTGGGGCTTTTGATCGTCTGACATGGTCTTGATCAGTTGTTATAAAATTTTTGATGTTAAATTTCCATTTTTTGACCATTTTAAGGATTTCTAATCGCATTTTAACTTTAAATATTTATTCTTGAGAGGACAGTTTTAGGCTTTAGGTCCATTTAGCAGCTGTTCTGGAGCTTTCTATCATATGACATGGTCTTCATCAGTTGTCTCAAATTTTTTGATGTTGAATTTCCATGTTTTTTGAGTTTTTTTGGGGACTTACAATCATATTTTGACCGTAAAAAAGACTATTCCTGACAGTACAAATCAAATTCCAGGTCCATTTAGTAGCCGTTCCAGGGCTTTCGGTCATACGACATGGTCTTCATCCCACCTGCGGTTTCCAAGGTGAAAAACAAACCTTAGATTTTCAGGATTCCTTCGAGGCCTGAGAGAAAATGGGACGTTTGAGCGTTGAACTTCTGGTCCTGCTGGGTGTAGAAAACTTGACCGTTGAGCGCCTGCTGCTTGCTGTGTTTGTGTTCTGGAGCTTTCTGCCGGCGCTCTCCTCCGTCTTGTCGCTAAACTAGGCCACAGGAAGCGCCTAATGGTTTGATTAACGGCCGCTGCCGGCTGCTGACATACATCTTGCCGGGAGTGAGTTTGTCAGCTGAGATGGATGTGGTGTTAGCGTTAGCTGCCGGCTCGCGCCGCTCCGCCGGGACCGAGCGTAAATACCGAGCGCCTCCTCGCCGGCCCTCCTACCCATTCTGGGTAGGAGGGCCCAAACAGCCCCCAGTGCTCCCAGTTAAGACCTGCTGCCAGACGGGAAACCAGTCAGGAGGCTCAGAAACTGGATTTAACCAACCAACGGTGGGAGATTTTCAGTCACAGCTGCTGGTTTCAGCTCTAAACAAACAAAATGAGGTTTTTAGACCTGCAACAATCAATCAGCTAATCAATTTATCAATTAATTATTTTAGTCTTTTTTTTAAAGAGAAAACAGTAAATTCAGTGATTCCAGCCTCTAAAATGTAAATAAACTGAAGATCTTTGAACTAAACTGAATGTTAACAGTGAAGATAAACACTGGAAAAACCAAACAGTTCAACTGTAGTTTATCAGCAATTTGGTTGGTTTTAGACTAGTTATAAACTGGTTTAGACTGGTTATAAACTGGTTCTAGACTGGTTATAAACTGGTTTTACACTGGTTCTGGACTGTTGTTTTTTTCTTAAATCTCCAGTTTAGACTGGTTTTAGATGGGATATAAACTAGTTTTAGACTGGACTGGACTGGGGTTTTTTTAAACTTGGTTTTACACTGGTTATAAACTGGTTTCTCAGCCTTTCTGAACTGTTTTCTGCAGCTCTGGAACCTTCCATCCAGTAAACCTCGTCTTTCTTTCCATGTTCCATGAGTTTTCCTGCCAGTTAGCAACAGCCTCCGCCCTCTGGAGCAGCCTTCAGAGATCTTTACCAGGTTAGCGGCTGCTAATGGCCTGGAAGTGCTGCTCAAACAGCTGGAGATTAGCAATAAGAGCTAATTAGCGGCTCTGCGGAGGAACCCACAGTTTGTAAACCTTTATGAGGGTTGTCATGTCGCTGCGTTTTAAAGGTCTGACGGAGCGACAAGTGGTTCAGAAGACTACAAACAGCGGCGCGACGACCAATATGTTCCCCCGTAAACACGCTGAAGTCAGTGGGTCCTCCTGCTCAGATGATTAGAGACCATTTAAAGAGCTTTTATTGGAGTTGCAGCTCAGTTAGAAGGAGATATGAGCTGAAAAGTGTTAACTGGAACAATAAAAAAATTCAGAAAGACCACAAATAGATGCAAAATGACCCCAACAAGACACAAAATTACCATAAAGAGACACAAAATGACCCTTAAAGATATAAATCCACAACAAAAACAAACTAAATGGCCTCAAAAAGATGTAAACTGACCACAAAAAGATGTAAAATGTCCCTGAAAGACTGAAAAAGAGCCAGAGAACTAAATCAGCCTCCAGCCAGCAGCAGTGGGAGGATCAACATCTTCTTATTGTCGAGGAAACTCCATCACAGCTGAAGGTCTGAAACCTGAACCTCCAGCAGGAAGCAGCAACATCCACATTACTGAGGCTTTGATAAGTAATTATCCTGGTTTTTGACATTTTAGTGCTTTAACATCAATGTTATTTAAGCTTTGGTTCGTTCATATCCAGATTTTCCATGTTTTGGACCAACAATATCTGGGATTTTGACAAGTTGGTGGGTTAATATCCAAGGTTTTGACACTTTGGTCCATTATAATCAAACTTTTGGCTTCTTGGTCCGTTAATATCCAAGTTTTTTTTATATTTTAGTACATTAATATCCAGGTTTTAGACTCTTTAATATATTAATATCCAGGGTTTAGACTCTTTAGTACATTAATATCCAAGTTTTTAAGATTTTAGTTGATTAATGTCCAAGTTTTTGACTCTTCAAGTGCATTAATATCCAGATTTTTAAAACTTTACTACAATAATATCCAGATTTTTCCACATTTTGTTTCTTTAAAATCTGTTTTGAAGTTTTGTCTTGTTGCTTTAGGTAGATTATAATCCAGGTTTTTGACATTGTGGTGCATTAATATACAGTTTCTACACATTTAGTTCCTTTAACATCTAGGTTCTTCATCTTTTGGGGCAATCATTTCAAGGTTTGTAACATTTTGATCCATTAAAATTAAAAGTTTTTGAAGTTTTAGTCTGTTAGTGTCCAGGTTTTTGACAGTTTGGTGGATTAATATTGAGGTTTCTGATATTTTAGTCCATTAATATCCAGGTTGTTGATGTGTTGGTCTGTTAATATCCAGGTTTTTAATGTTTCACTGCAACAACATCCAGGTTTTAGATATTTTTGTGGGTTAATATCCAGATATTGTTGCCTTTGGTTGATCATATTCCAGGTTTTTGACATTGTGGTGAATTAATTAGTTTAGTTTTATTAGTTTTTTTAAATGTCTTAATATTCGGGTTTTGACTCTTTAGTACATTAATATCCAGTTTTTGGACATTTAGTTCCTTTAACTAGGCTTTAATCCTTTGAGGCAATAAATTTCCAGGTTTTACACATTTTGGTGCATTAAAATCTTGATTTCTGAATCTTTTTGTGGGTCAACATCCATCTGTTCTATCTTTTGTGCCTTTAATATTCAGATTTTTGATGTTTTAGTACATTGATATCCACTTTTTCGACATTTTGTTCCTTAAATATCCAAGTTTTTGATGTTTTGTTGGGTTAACATTCAGGTTTTGGATGTTTCATTGGGTTAATATCCAGGTGTTTGACTTTTTGTTCTTTTAATTTCCAAGTTTTTGACATTTTGGTCCATTAAAATGTAGGTTTTTTTAAAAATCTTTTTGTGGGTTCATATCCAGGTTTTTGAAGTTTTTGTAGGTGAATGCAGTTTTTCTACATTTTGTTCCTTTAATATCCATTTTTTTAAAATATTTTGGCATATTAATATCCATGTTTTTGACATCTAGGTCCTTTAAAATCCAATTTTTCTACGTTTTGTTTCTTAAATACTCAGGTTCTTGATGTTTCATTGGGTTAATATCCAGGTTTTACATGTTTGTTCCTTTAATATCAAGGTTGTTGATGTTTTTGTAGGTTAATATCCAGTTTTTTTATGTTTCGTTCTTTTAAAATCCAAATTTTTAAAGTTTTATTGGGTTAATATCCAGGCTTTTGATGTTTTGTTGGGTTAATATCCAATTTTTCTATGGTTTGTCTCTTTAATATCCAGTTTTTCTACATTTTGGACCTTTAATATCCAGTTTGTTGATGTTTTGTTGGGTTAATATCCAGGTTTTTGCTGTTTTGTTGGGTTAATATCCAGGTTTTTGATGCTTCGTTGGGTTAATATCCAGGTGTTTGATGCTTTTGTGGGTTAATATGCAGGTTTTTAATGTTTTGTTGGGTTAACATCCAGGTTTTTGATGTTTTTGTCGGTTCATGTTCAGGTTTTTGATGTTTCGTTGGGTTAATGTCCAGGTTTTTGATGTTTTGTTGGGTAAATGTCCAGGTTTTACAACAGAACCACACTAAAACTTCTGTCTGCAGTGTTTAAAGTTGAATCCTGAGCCTGATGTGAAACCCTGAACGCCGCCAGTATGTGAGGTAAAGACCCTCCGTGATGTTTATTGGTTGTTTTATCATGCCGAGGCGAGCCAATAGCTCTTTCAGACTAATCGTTGTCCTCCAGCGCTTTGTCTTGGAGCTATTGGTGCTAATTAGCCACCAAACCAGGCCGAGCGAGGACAGAAATAAGGTCAGGAGATATTTACACCATCACACAAAGATGAATCGCTGCAGCTTCTTTTTGCTCAGCAGAACCAAGCCGAGGATTGGCTCATGTTTCATGTATTATTCTGTTTCAAGAGGAAAAGAAGAAGCTGCTTTTTCAGTTTCTGCTTCTGACCAGAAGAGGATCCATCCACTTGTAGTTTCTGCCAATCTGCTACCATTTTCCTGATGAAACGCATTATTTATATCAATCCAACTACAATTTCTGCATCCAAACTCTCCCTGGATGTTGACCTTGTTGTTAAAGTATTAACCCAAGAAAAACAAAATATAAAATGTCAGAAAATGATTCATCAGATGTCCAAAGAATGTCATGAAAATGTCATAAAAATGTCTCAAAAATCTCTTAAAATCTTGAACAAAACAAAAATTTTAATAAAAAACTGATAAAATGTCTGATAAATTAGAAAAACGATCATTTTGGCTCTTTTTTAAATGTTTTAGTACATAAATATCCAGGTTTTGATATGTTGGTATGTAATATCCATGTTTTTAAAGTTTTGGTACATAATAATCCAGGTTTTGGAAATCTTGGTCCTTCAATATCCCAGTTTTTTAACGTTAGTAATTTTATATCCAGATTTTTGATATTTTAGTGCTTTGATGTCTATGTTTTGGGTGTTTTCGTTGTTTAATATCCAGGTTTTTGATGGGTTAAAATACAGGGTTCTAAGGCTTTGTTACATTAATATCTTGGTTTTTGACATTGTATTGCAATATTGAGGTTTCCTAAACTTTAGTACATTAATATCCAGGTTTTTGACTCTTTCATACATTAATTTCCAGGTTTTAGACTCTTGATACATTAATATCTTGGTTCTTCATGTTCTGCTGCAATTATGATCCATTTTATTGATGTAAAATTCGTAATTCATTATCTATGTTTTTGATGTTTTAGTGCCTTAATATCCAAATCTTTGGTGTTTTGGTTGTTTAATATCCATGTTTTTAATCTTTTGGAACATAATAATCCAAGTTTTTGACTCTTTAGTGAATTAATATCCAGGTTTTTGACTTTTTAATACATTAATATCCAGGTTTTACACTCTTTAGTACATTTAATATCCAGGTTTTAGACTCTTTAATACATTAATATCCAGGTTTTAGAGTCTTTAGTACATTAACATCCAGGTTTTTGAAACTTTACTACATTAATATCCAGGTTTTAAGACATTAGTACATTAATATCCAGGTTTTTAAGAATTTACTACGTTAATATTTAGGTTTTTGAAGCAGTGGATTTGCCGCTGGCTCGAAGCTTCGAAACAACACATTGGTGTTTGGAGGTTTGTTTACTCGGCTGCAGTAAAATGAAGCCGGTCCTTTCGGAGGTGTCTTGGGAGCTGCCGGGTCAAAAAATAGACACAATCCTGCTTCAGCATCTCCCGTCAGGCGTTCAGCCGAGCGTTCATCGACACGGGAGGCGGCCGAGTGCTGACGCGACAGGACGTAACCTCCATCTATTTCAGTCCATCGAGCCGGAGGTCCGGGCCTCGGCGGCGATCGGAGAGCGGCACCTGCGAGGCATTCATCACGGCGAGGAGGAAGACGAGGAAGAGGCATCACTCAGGAGATTCCCCAGAGCTCCTCCTCCTCCTCCTCCAGCATCTGTAGTCCCGCCTCATTAACACATCACAACAAGAAACAGCTTCCACTCATAATGTGGATCTTAGTTTCACCTCCACCATCTCCATCTGCTTCATTTACAGATTCCCCACAGTTACGACTCTTTACTGCGTTTATATCCAGGATTTAGACTCTTTAGTGTATAAATATCCCAGTGATTCTCACTTTAAATCGTTAATACCCAAGTTTTTGACTCTTTAGTACATTAATCTTCAGGTTTTAGACTCTTTAGTTCATTAAAATCCAGGTTTTTGATACTTTAGTGCAGTAACGTCCAGATATCTTATGCTTCTCTACATTGATTACAAGGTTTTTGGAACTTTCGTGTCTTAATGTCAAAGTTTTTGATATATTTTTATACTTTAATGTGTTGTTCTACAAATTTCTGATGCTTTATTGCATTAAAATCCATGTTTTTGATATTTTACAACATCAATTTCAAGGTTTTGGGCATTTTAAGGCATTTATGTTCCAGTTTTTGAGACTTTAGTTTTGTTAACGTCTAGGTTTTTCATCCCTTACTACATTAATTTCAAGGTTTTAGGAACTTTGGGACTTTAATATCCAGGTTTTTGACACTTAACTCCATTAATTTTGTGGCTTGGGGGACTTTATGACGTTAAAATCCAGATTTTTACACTTTTGTAACACTTTTAAAACTCATGTTTTTTATACTTTACTACATTAACATAGAGGGTTTTTTTTAATTGTAGTGGATTAATATCCAGGTTCTTGACTCTTTGGTATGTATTTTTGTTCTTTTTGGGACGTTACTCTGCTAATATCCAGACATTGTAGACGTTTATCTCCAGGTTTGTGGTCCGTCAGTACGTCCAGATCTTCTATCCAGAGCTTCATTGTGTGTTCAGGTGTTATTCTTAGCTGTGCTGTTTCCATTTGCAGAAGAAGAAGTGTGTCGTTAATTTACGTCGTTTCCTGCTGAGCTGCTCGGCTGGTCCGGGCCGAGTCCCAGAAGCCCCCCTGGCGAGGGCGCCGGCGGGGTAATATGGATGTTAGCTGGGAGCGCGCTGACAGCCCCAGAAGAGGCGATTTAATTCATTGTATTTTAATTATCGCTCTCGTTCTGAGGCCGGCCGCGACAGCCAGCCTTTATCATGGCCCGTCGCAGCAGATAATAAACTTTAGCTTTCAGGTAATTACTTAATCTGGACAAACCTGTGAGTTAAGCAGCGCTATTAGGCAACGCAGTGATAAATCAGCCACTGATTACTGGACGCCGCCATCAGTCATGAACCCTCTAAGTAGCTAAACTATACAAACAGCATGCTAACGACATGCAGCCTGCAGGGGGAACAGCAGCAACTAGCAACCAGGAGCAACCAACAACTAGCAACCAGCAGAAACCAGCAGCAACCAGTAGAAACCAGCAGCTAGCAGCAGAAACCAGCAGCAACCAGCAGAAACCAGCAGCAACCAGCAGAAAGGAACCAGCGACAACGACTTGTTTGTCTTTTTGTCGTTTTTTGTGTCTTAATTTTCTGGTTTTGTGTCTCGTTTTTGTCATTTTAGGTCCTTACTTTCTGGTTTTGCGTTTCATTTTTCTCAATTTTGGTCTCATTTTTTTGTCATTTTATAACTTGTTTTGGTTGTTTCCCATCTTAGTTTTCTGGTTTAGCATCAGCGTTTTATGGTTTAGCATTTTAGTTTTATGGTTTAGCATCAGAGGTTTCTAGTTTAGCCTCTTAGTTTTCTGGTTTAGCCTCTTAATTTTCTGGTTTAGCATCTTAGTTTTCTGATTTCGTGACTTGGTTTTATGCTTTAGCCTATTAGTTTTATGGTTTAGCCTTTTTGTTTTCTGGTTTCACGTCTTAGTTTTCTGGTTTCGCGTCTTAGTTTTCTGGTTTCGCGTCTTAGTTTTCTGATTTCGTGACTTGGTTTTATGCTTTAGCCTCTTAGTTTTATGGTTTAACCTCGTAGTTTCATGGTTTAGCGCCTTAGTTTTCTGGTTTCGTGCCTCGGTTTGGTCTTTATCTGCAGTAAAAGCCTGCGCTGCTGCCGGCTGAGTCACGGCTGAAGCGTGTTGAAGCTGAATAAATGAGTTGTCAGGGAGGATTCTGGAGGACCAGGAGGAGGAGGTCCGGTCCGGTCGGCCTCCAGCCTTCTTCCATCACCCGGACAGCTCCATTGTTCTGCAGAACAAAAGGCGGCGCTGGGAGAGTTCAGCGGGAGGCTTTAGCTGCTGCGACGCCCCAGAGGACGAAGCATTACGATCTGCTGCACTTCCTCATAGTCAGGAGAGCGTCGCCTTCCTGCGTTCCTGCGCTAAAGTTGGAGCTAAAGTTGGAACCGAAACCACCGCGAAGAAAGATGGTGATCACAAGACTCGAAACCTAGGAGGACATCAGTTTAGTTTGGAGTCTTTAAGACGTGAATTTAGACATTTTTGGAAATTTACTACATTAATATCCAGGTTTTTAAGACTTTAGTTCATTAATGTTCAGGTTTTAGACTCTTTAGTACATTAATATCCAGGTTTTTAAGACTTTAATACATTAATTTTCAGGTTTTTGATTATTTTGTTCATTAATATCCAGGTTTTTGACTCTTTAGTACAATAATATCCAGGTTTCAGACTCTTTAGTATATTAATGTCCAGGTTTTCAGACTTTCATACATTAATATCCAGGTTTCTCTTTAGTATATTAATATCCAGGTTTTTAAGACTTTAGTTCATTAATATTCAGGTTTTTGACTCTTTAGTACTTTAATATCCAGGTTTTTAAGACTTTACTGCATTAATATCCAGGTTTTTGACTCTTTAGTACATTAATATCCCAGTTTATAAGACTTTACTCGATTCATATCCAGGTTTTTGACTCTTTAGTACATTAATATCTAGGTTTTTGACTCTTTAGCTCAGATTTGATTGTTTTCCTGCAGCTTCTTAAAAGCCTTGGAGTTAAGCGTTTGACGGTCTGCTGCCACATACAGAAAACTAAAACAAAAACACGTTTTCAGGAACTCTAAATACCTGCAGACGTTGTGTCCAGATGCAGATTTTCTCAGTGTTCCCAAAAGAAACCACATCGCTGCTCCTATTTCCAGCTGCTGTTGGACGTCAGGTAATTACAGCGTCTCGCTTCCATTAAACTCCCGACCTCGAGGCTTTTTCCATCACAAACAGTGATTTTAACACTCAGTCTGTGAAGCAGACCTGAAGAAATGGAGCTTTTTAACTCTTCACACATTTAATTTCTGGATATTTGATTTTACAGGCAGGTTGATGCACGAGAATGAAAACCAGTTGGACTCAAATTTAATATTTTTACCAAACTGGCTCATTTTTTCCCCACATAAATGGCAGAATTTTGCAGTAAAATGGCAGAAAATCACAAGTCAGAGCTATAAAATGGAAATTAGTTTTTGGTTTCATGAATTAATGTTTTTAGTGTTCAACCAAAACAAAAATGCATTTTTACCTTTTAATTGTGCTCATTTTATTGTTTACTCTGATTTATTAGAAAGGATGGCACAATAAACTACATTTTAATGTTTAGATCAGCTGTAGAAACACGTTTCACCACCATGATTGTGTCCTCAACAACCTGAATCATTTTTGTTCTTTTGTTTTGTCTCATTTTGTCTCATTTATCCTCATTTTGTGTCTCGTTTGTCTATATTTTGCGTCTGATTTTCCTAATTTCTTGTCTTTTTTTCCTTATTTTGTCTCAGTTTGGTCACTTTGTTGAATTTTTCTCATTTTTGTGTCCCGTTTTAATTTTTTGTCTTGTTTTTCTCATTTTGTCAAATGTCTGTCATTTTGTGTCTGATTTCTCGCATTTTTTTCTCATTTTGAGTCTTATTTTTGTCATTTTGTGTATAATTTTTCCATATTTTTCTCATTGTCCTCATTTTGAGTCACGTTTTTATTTTGTTTAAGTTTTGTAATTTTTATCATTTGGTGTCTCATTTTTTTTGTCATTTTGCATCTCATTTTCCTAATTTTCTTTGCAGCCAATAGTTAATTTTTGATAAATTTTCAAATATATCACATAGAATAAAATAACTGATTTGATTTGCTCATTTTTCTTGATGGAAGCTGACCTCACATGATGCCTTCAAAGACTGTCGTAAAGTTGATCATTTTTTAGGACAAATTTGAAGTTTTCTTGATTTTTTTTTGTCATTTTGCATGAATTTTGAGTATTTTTAGGGGGAAAACTGTCATTTTTAAAACCCAAAGTTGTGTGAGACAAATCAGGTCAAACTTTGAGTTTTTGTCATTTTGGATACACTTTGAGTCATTTTGGACCAGTTCTGGTCCTTTAGTACATTTTTTGTGATGAATTTTGAGTCATTTTGGGTAAAAATGGGTCATTTTGTTCTGTTTTTGTCATTTTAGATATTTTTTTAACAAGTTTCACGTCAATTCGATTTTTTTTGTCATTTTGCATAAATTTTGAGTCATTTTCAAAAAGTTTCAAATGCTTTAGATGCTTTTGAAAAACGAAATTTTAAATTTGCGGTCCTTTAGGAGATTTTTTTTATGACTAATTTTGAGTAAATTAGGGTAAAAATGAATCATTTCATTCTGTTATTGTCTTTTAGGACTAATTTGACGTTACTTTAGACGAATTTCGAGTCTTTTTGATTTTATAAATCAAAAAGTTATATTTTTTTTGTTAGAAAACCTGCCGGCCGGTTTCGTGTTTCAGACGTGAAAGCAGAAAATAAACATAATAAATCCAGTTTTTATTTCCTCTGATGACACCGAGGCATTCCAGGGGCCGGCGGCGGCGTTTCGGTTTCCGTGGCGTCAATGAAGCGGCGCTGAGTCGTCACGGCGACCCCAGGCGCAGTAAAGCGGTTTATTCTGGAGGCGCCGAGGGACCGGGTCGGTCTGTCGCTCTGAGTGTGAGGAATGGAGCTGCTGACTCACCAGATAACCACGATGCTCCTGATTCCCACTGGAGGGACGACTGTGAACGCAACGCGAGACCAGCTGCACTGTAAAAAAAAAAAAAAAAAAAACACCCCAAAAAACATTTAACGTTTAAACAGGAAATTCATTGTTCTGTTCATTTACAAAATTAATATAGTGACTGTCAAAAAAAGGTTGCAACATGTTTAGATCAAAAATACATGTTTTTACAAATTAAATACATTTTTCATGAATATTTTACCAGATTCAAATCAGTAAAAATATCATTTTTTATTTATCTATTTTATTGGTAAGATTAATTATTTTGGTTACAGATATTCACTGTTTTGTTAAATCACAGATATTAATATTAAATATATAATTACACATCTTTTTTTCCTTTTACTCTATTTAGAGCAGAAAAGTTCTTTTACAGATATTTGATTCAGGGTTTGGACATTTAAAAATACTTTTCCCAGTCCAGTAAAATCACAACAAATAAAAATAATTTACATGTTAATCTTAAAAAACAGGCCAAAACTGTAAATAACATCCATGAAAAAAAATTATTTAATATTAAAAAAATTTAGTGTTTGACTATAAATTAAACTATTTTAATCAACTAAAAATCTGATTAAATTACAGATATTTGCTGTTATTTTCCCTGTTTGAACAGTTTTTTCCAACGTATTTTTGCTGCCAGATTTTCCCTTTTTTTACAGTTTAATTTTTACAGTGCTATTTTTTTGTAGAAAAACGTTCACAGGAAACGTGACATCCATTTAAAAAAAAAAGCTGTTTAAATAAAAACAGAAAATTAACGAAGACATTTTAAACCTGCAGGTTTTCAGTTCTTTTTTTTTTTTCAGATGAGCAGTTCAAAGACTGTCATAAAGTTTAAAACCCAACAACTCTGTTTTTACAGTTTCTTGCTCTGATAGTCTATTCATTTGGAGATTTTTTTTTTTTTTTAAAAACACATGATGTTTTAAACCTTCTGACTTTCAGTTTTCATTTTTCCACAAATGTGCAGCTTGAGGACCGTTGGAAATTTGACAATCTGACAACTCCTGTTGTTTTTGCAGTTTCTTGCTCTGACAAAATGAATCTTTTTAGTGGTTTTTTTTTTGTGTTTGGTTTTTTTTTTTTAAAAAACTGCCTTACTTTTTTCCACCAGGAGGTCTTTTTGGTTAAAGTCTGTGTTTTTAGGGAATCTGACGATTGTTGGAAAACAAATGAAGATGTGAAGAAACAGAAAACTGACTTCAGTTCTGACCTCAGCAGCTCCGATGAATCGTCTCTGAATCCCTGAAACACAGAAAACAAGCTTCAATTAGTACCCGTCACTCTGATGCGTTCACAGATGTGGGTTTTCTGAGCTTCTGTCTTCAGAAGAAGCTCGTCAGACTGGAAGCTTCCATCACCCGTCGGTTCAAAGAGCGACTTGCTGCAGGTCTTTGTCAGCTGGACGTCTTTTATGTGTGAGATGTTGGACTTCTTAGGACGACTTTGATTATTTATTTATTCCTCTTCTGCTGTTTGATAGCACTGATGTTTTACACCAAAGTGCTTCTGAACTTCCTTCGTCCTCTTTGACTCGGAGACTTGTGGTTTATTTAAGTCTCTTCTTCTTCTCCTCTCAGCCTCCCATCACGTCTTCCCCAGCTTCCACACTCCCATCCCCGTCGACATCCGACACCACGACGGCCGATACCACTACGAACCGCTGCACGCCATGCACAGGTATGTCCTCCATGCACAGGTGTGTTCTCCATGCACAGGTATGTTCTCCATGCACAGGTATGTCCTCCATGCACAGGTATGTCCTCCATGCACAGGTATGTTCTCCATGCACAGGTATGTCCTCCATGCACAGGTATGTTCTCCATGCACAGGTATGTCCTCCATGCACAGGTATGTTCTCCATGCACAGGTATGTTCTCCATGCACAGGTATGTCCTCCATGCACAGGTATGTCCTCCATGCACAGGTATGTCCTCCATGCACAGGTATGTCCTCCATGCACAGGTATGTTCTCCATGCACAGGTATGTTCTCCATGCACAGGTATGTCCTCCATGCACAGGTATGTTCTCCATGCACAGGTATGTCCTCCATGCACAGGTATGTTCTCCATGCACAGGTATGTCCTCCATGCACAGGTATGTTCTCCATGCACAGGTATGTTCTCCATGCACAGGTATGTCCTCCATGCACAGGTATGTTCTCCATGCACAGGTATGTCCTCCATGCACAGGTATGTCCTCCATGCACAGGTATGTCCTCCATGCACAGGTATGTTCTCCATGCACAGGTATGTCCTCCATGCACAGGTATGTCCTCCATGCACAGGTATGTCCTCCATGCACAGGTATGTCCTACATGCACAGGTATGTTCTACATGCACAGGTATGTCCTACATGCACAGGTATGTTCTACATGCACAGGTATGTTCTCCATGCACAGGTATGTTCTCCATGCACAGGTATGTTCTCCATGCACAGGTATGTTCTCCATGCACAGGTATGTCCTCCATGCACAGGTATGTTCTCCATGCACAGGTATGTCCTCCATGCACAGGTATGTCCTCCATGCACAGGTATGTTCTACATATATAGATGTACACTGCATATGAAAAGTATCCCCCCCTTTAAAGTAGCTGAACTCATTAAACGGAGGTCAAGCTAGTTGATGCCAGCAGTGGAAGCATGGTGGTGGCATTATTATAATATAAAGCATGGTGGTGGCAGTATCATGATTTCATGTATAAAAGCACCAAAAGGTGAAACATACAACACTTCTTACTCTCTATGTTCTCCATGTACAGGTTTGTACCAAATGATGAGTCTCATTCTTCATGAAACAACCACAACAAGATGCAAAAACGACAAAAACACACAAAATGACCAGAAATAGTCACAAAACAACCACAAATCTCAGGAAAAGGACCACAAAGAGACAAAATGAGCAGAAAGAGACAAAAAGACCCAAAAATATACAAAATGAAGAGAAAAAGGCACTAACTGACCAAAGCAAAACAAAAAACACCACAAAAAGACACAAAAGATGCACAAAACAACCACAAAAAGACACAAATAAGCAGAAATAGACACAAAAACACCACAAAATGAAACAAAAATACCAAGAATAGACACAAAAGACACAAAAGGACACAAAAAGACACAAAAAGATACAAAATATGCACAAAACAACACAAAAATACCAAAAATAGAAACAGAAACACCGCAAAAAGACACAAAAATATCAAAAGTACACAAAAACACCACAAAATGACACAAAAAACAAAAAGACACAATAAGACGCAAAAACATGTAAAATGTTCACACAAAGACAAGAAATGAACACAAAAACCACAAACTGACTGGTTCTGTCCACCTATCAGTGTGTTATTGTGTGTGTTCTTGTGTGTGTCTGTGTGTTATTGTGTGTCTGTGTGTTATTGCGTGTGTTCTTGTGTGTGTCTGTGTTCTTGTGTGTGTCCGTGTGTTATTGTGTCTGTGTGTTATTGCGTGTGTTCTTGTGTGTCTGTGTGTTCTTGTGTGTGTCTGTGTGTGTCTGTGTGTGTTATTGTGTGTGTTCTTGTGTGTGTCTGTGTGTTCTTGTGTGTGTCTGTGTGTGTCTGCGTGTGTTCTTGTGTTTTCTGTGTTTTCATTAAAAGCTGATCATCTGCAGCCTGAAGCCAAACCTGTAATTAACCTGCTGCAGCCACATCCAGCTTCACTCCTCTGGGAAATAGACACAATGGCTACACAACAGACACACAACAGCTACACAACGGCTACACAACAGCTACACAACCAGGAAGAGGAAAATCTCCATTTCTGGCTTCATTCAAACGTCAAATCAGGTTTTTATTCACCGAGAATCTGAAAAAATAGCAGTGAAACTGCTGGAAATGAAACAAAGACACACAAAGACTCACAAAATTAACAGATAAAAACACAACAACACACAAAGAGGCACAAAATATCCAGAAAAAGACACAAAATGACGACAGACAAGTGGACAAAAAAATTACCACAAAGACACAGAAAACTACTACTAAGACACAGAAAATCAACACATAAGACATAAAAACCGAGAAAAAGAGACACAAAATGACAACAAAAAACAGAAAATGAACACAAAAAGCCACAAAATAACAAGGAGCCAAAAAATGACCACGGCCAGACAGAAATACCCCCAAAGAGACACAAAATCAACACAAAACACATAAAAAACACACAAAGCAACACAAAAAGATGCACAAAGAAACAAAAAAAGACACAATAAAAGCCACAAAGAAACAGACAATGGCCATAAAAAGAAACGAAATGAGCATAAAAACATAAAATATACATAGAAAGACACAAAATGACGACAAAGAGGAAAAATAACGACAAAGACACACAAAATGATGACAAGGAGACAAGAAATCACCATAAAGAAACAAAAAGTGACTATAAAAACACAAAATGACAAGAAAGACACAGAAGATGATGACAAAGACACACAAAATGACACCATAAAGACACAAAATGGCAACAAAGGCACACAAAACAATGACAAGGAGACAAAAAAACACACAAATATACACAAAATGACCACAAAATAACACAAAATGAACAGGAAGACACACAAAGTGACAGAATGAAGACACAAACTGTCAACAAAGAGAGAAAATGTGACGACAAAGACAAACATAACGATGACGAGAAGACCAGAAGTCACCACAGAGACACAAAATGACCAGAAAGACACACAAAATGATAACAAAAACATGCAAAAATACCACAAAAAGACGCAAAACCACCACAAAGACACACAAAACAACTACAGATAAAAAAATGACAACAAGACACAAAATCAACAGAAAAAGATGCAAAATGATGGCAAACAGACTAAAATTAACAGAAACACAAACAAAAAATACACAAAAAGACACAAAATAATGACAGACACACAAAATGACAGAAGACACAAGAAATTCACAAAAAGCCACAAAACGTCAACTGACAAAAAGTGACCACAAAGACACAAAATCTACAGAAAAAGAAGAAAAAAATGACGTAAAATGACAACAAAAACACATAAAAATAAAAATGACACAAAAAGACTGCGTAAAGACACAAAACACACAAAAAACGAGACACAAAATGAACAAGAATAGACATTAAATGACAGCAAAAAAGAAATCATCACAAAGAGACAAAAAATGACGACAGACACAAAATGACAAAAAAAGAGACCAAAAAATGACCAATAAACACACAAAATGAACAGGAACACAAAATGTTGACAAAAATGTTGACAAAAACATACAAAATTACCACAAAAAGATGAGAAACCACCACAAAGACGCACAAAACAACTACAAACGGACAAAAAAAATGATGACAAAGACAAAACAATGACAAGGAGACAAGAAATCACCACAAAGAAACAAAAACGACCATAAAGACACACAAAATGAACAGGAAGACACACAAAATGGCACCATAAAGACACAAAACGACAGAAAAAAGACACAAATGTCAACAAAGAGCGAAAAAGTGAGAACAAAGACCAACAAAACGATGACAAGGAGACAAGAAATCACCACAAAGAGACAAAAATGACCATAAAAAGACAATGAACATGAAGAAACACAAAATGATCACAGATAGATGCAAAATTACCACAAAACCACCATTAAGAAGCACAAAACAGACACAAAAATCACCACAAATAGACAAAAAATGACCAGGAAGACACACAACATGACGACAAAGACACACATAAAGACCAGGAAGACACAAACTGATGACAAACCCACAAAACGACCAAACAAAGACACAAAACCATCACAAAGAGACATAAAATGACGATAACAAGACAGAAAATAATGACAAAGACACACAATATTACCAAAAAAAGATGACAAACCACCACAAAGACGCACAAAACAACTACGAAGTGATGACAAACTAGTTTTGCTGAAAGTAGTTGTTGCCAAATCTCATATTTCCCAGCTTCTGGTGGCCCCTGAATGCAGCATGTCTCCAATACGCTGCCGCTGGATTGGAGACATGCTGCATTCAGGGGCCACCAGAAGCTGGGAAATCTCAGCAGCGTCACATTTAAACCCTGAATAACTTCCTGCAGCAGAGAGAGCCGGTCCGGCAGCAGCTGCATCTAAATTCAGGGGTCCGACGGCGGCGGCAGCAGCCATTCATCACGCCGGCCGGGGGAGGCGAGGGGAGGCGGGGGAGGCTGTCGGCGACTCGCCACCTTGATTAATGTGATGTGATGTTGACAGTGGACCCCTCATCCATCAGCGCCTTGATCCGGCCGTCCTGCGCCAAATTCACCTAATTACAGCGCCGTTTGCGCAGCAAATTAAGTGCCGTGTCATTTGTCGGCCGGCGCCGCACTCTGTTATGTCGCGTGTTGCGTGTCAGAGGTTCCCGCCGTGATTGTCCGACATGACACGCTGCCGCCGGCCTCTTTATCATTGTTTGCATATAACGTAATGAGAGCCGCTGTCAGAGGGGAATAAAAAGGATCTGGTGGGTTTAATCCAGCCACGCTTCCCGCCAAAATCACAGCTCGGCGGGAAAAAGTTGTCTGTTAGTAAACCGCCATGACGGTAGTCTGTCTGAGACACAAAGTAGACAGAAATACACACAAAACGACCAGAAAGAGACAAAAAAAAAAAAACACAGAGACACAAAAAGACTACAAAGATACAAAACAACCACAGAGACACAAAACAAACACAAAAAGATGGAAAATTACCACAAAGAGACACACAACAACCAGAAAGACGCACAAAACAACCAGAAAGAGACAAAAAACAACTAGAAAGAAACACAAAACAACCACAAAAAGATGGAAAATGACCACAAAGAGACACACAACAACCAGAAAGACGCACAAAACAACCAGAAAGAGACACAAAACAACCACAAAGAGACACAACATCTACAAAAAGAGAAAATAACCACAAAGACACAAAACAACCACAAGGAGACACAAAACTATCACAAAAAGATGCAATGCAACCACAAAGACATGCAAACTGACTAAAATGATATTCAAAATGGCAGCAACAATATGCATATTATCAAATTGTGGCACAAAACTGCCACAAAGAGACACAAAACAACAGCAAAAAGATGCAAAATAACCACAAAAAGATGCAAAATGACCACAGAGACATTAAATGACAACAAAAGACACAAAACGACCACAAAGAGACACAAAACAACCACAGAGAGACACAAAACAAACACAAAAAGATGCAATATGCCTACAGAGACATTAAATGACAACAAAAAGACACAAAACGACCACAAAGAGACACAAAACAACTACAAAAAGACACAAAGTGACCACTAATTACTTGGTTAAGTCTCTTAACCAAAACTACTCAGTAACTTGAGCCATCAAAACTGCCTGATTATGTTCACTTAGTCAAACTAGTCAGTTAACTTTAACCACCAAAACTAGTTGGATAACTTCAGTCTAAACTAGTTGGTAAAACTAGGTTAAGTTTACAAACCAAAACTACTAGATTAAGTTAATTTTCCAAGACTAGTTGGATCAGTTCTGGACCAAAGCTAGTTGGTTGAGTTTAGGCAGTGAAACTAGTTGGTAAAAAGTTAGAAACCAAAACTAGCCAGTTAACTTTAACCATCAACACTACCTGGTGAACTCCAGTGAACACTAGTTGGTTAAGTTCAGCCTACCAAACTACTAGGTTAGGTTCATGTGGCAAAACTATCCATTAAAGTTTAAGCACCAAAACTTCTTGATTAAGTTTAGCCATAAAAGCTAGTTGATGAAGTTTAGACACCCAAACTAGTCAGTTAACTTTAACCATCAAAACGACTTGGTCTCTAGTTAGTTGGTAAAACTTCAGCACTAAAACTATTTGGTTAACTTTAGCTATCAAGAATAGTTGGATGAATTTCAGCACCAAAACTATGTGGTTAAGGTTAAGCACCCAAGACTAGTGGAGTTTAGAAAATGGAACTAATTGGTGAAAAGTTAGAAATAAAAACTACATAGTTAAATTTAGCCATCAAAGCTAGTTGGTTAAATTTAGACACTGAAACTACTTAGTTAACTTTAGCCATCAAAGCTAGTTGGTGAGCTCTAGTCTAAACTAGTTGGTTAAACCCCAGCACCAAAACTACTAGATTAAGTTAATATTCCAAAACTAGTTGGTAAATTTTAGTCAACTAGACTAGTACGTTGAGTTTAGGAACTGAAACTAGTTGGTTAAAAGTTGGAAACAAAAACTACGCAGTTAACTCTAACCATCAAAAGTAGTTGGTAAAGTTCAGTCATCTAAACTAGTTGGTAAAGTTCAGTCATCTAAACTAGTTGGTTGATTTTAGGCACCAAGACTAGTTAGGTTTAGTGACCAACGCTACTTGGTTAACTTTAGAAAGTGTGTTTTTTCTTCTAACTAAATAATGATTATTCTGACATGAAAACATTAAAATGGACATTTTCAGGTCATACGTAAGAAAAGACGAGTCTGAGTTTTTTAAAAATTATTTTTATTATTGACAGTTTACGTGTAAATTAACGCACATTTTATTAGGAATTATTTGTATTTGAATGAAAGTCCAAATCTATTAAGTAACATTGAATTCTATAAAATATGAGATTCTGCTCCTGTTGGAGCTTTTTTTTGTTTCATAGAATTTCAGAATAAGAGACGAAAGCTGAATGAAAAACGAGTTTGTAGGAATCTGGGTCATCTGGAGCCGGTTAAAGTTGACTAGTAGAGATTCATCTAAATCCACTGTCACCCCATAATTCATCCCTGCCGTCGACTACGCAACAAATAAACACAACTAACACAGGAAATACACAGGAAATACACAAATACAAAGAAATACACGATAAATATACAGGAAATACACAAGAAATACACGAGAAATACACAGTAATTACACAATAAATACAAAGAAATACACAGGAAATACACAGGAAATACACAAATACAAAGAAATACACGATAAATATACAAGAAATACACAAGAAATACACAGGAAATACACAATAAATACAAAGAAATACGCAAGAAATAAACAAATACACAAGAAATACACAACAAATTCACAGGAAGAAATACACAGAAAATACACAATATATACACAAGAAATGCACAACATTCAGCAAAGACACACCTCAGATAGAACTTTATCAATTACAGTCACAAAAACGACACAAACACACTAAAATACAAGTTCTATATGGGTTTTATTCTGGGTTTTGGACTGGTTTAATGCTGGGTTTGGACTGGTTTTATTCTGGTTCTGGACTGGTTTTATTCTGGGTTTTGGATTGGTTTTATTCTGGCTCTGGACTGGTTTTTGAACTGTTTTTTTTTCTCGGTTTTCTACCAGTTTAATACTGAGTTTTAGCCTTTATTTTAAAAATGATTTTGGAAGGTTTTGTATTTGATATGATAAAAAAAAAAAGAAATACCATCTAAAATGAAAACAAAATTAAAAATCACTCAAATGTTGTCCAGAGTGACTTCTTTTTGTCAAACAAATAAAAACTTGTTAAATTACTCAGAAACTGTGCAGATTTTTGATGAGACAAGATAAATTTGTTTGTTTTTTCCTTTACAGATGGAACTTTTTCACTTGAACATTGTGTTTCAAAGCTGGCCGAGTTCAGGCTTTGGTCATTTGGAGGCAGCATCAGATGCATATAAAGTCGAGACATTCATCAGGCCGACAGCTGAGACACGACTCTATTGATTTTAGGAAGCAGAAACACAAAACTGATTCTTTTCTTCACTCAAATGCACAAAATAACTTCAACAGAAGTGTGTAGAAGCTGGTTGTTGGTCAGCAGCTTCACTCTTTACCAGAACAAGTCTATTAATTGGCTGTAAACACCTTCCAGCTGCGACCAGTTTCCACGTCTCTGAAGGTGGAGGCGCCCAGAAAACCCAGCCCCCTTCTGAGCACCTGAATGTTCCATGAAACAAAGGCTAGAAATATTGATGGCGTCGGCGCGATTGTTGGAGCAGCTTGTTATCGGTAAACAAACGCTGTTCGGCTGAATTCAAAGCCAGGCGGCGCTCGCCATCAATAATTCACAGCGACTCAGGGCCTGATTGGGGTTTTTAGGTGGAAAATCAGATCTTAATCCAGCGCAGACAGAAAAACATTGTGATGCAACCTGACGAAGTGGCTGCAGGTAACCGAGCCTCGTTGGATATTGGATGATGGAGAGTTTGTATTTTTAATGAAGCAGCAGCGATTTGGCTGATGATTGACCCATAATCTCCTGCAGGTTCATGATCAGAACATCAAATCAGAACAACTCTGCAAAATATTTATCGTTTTAAAGACACTTTTAGTAATTTCATTGACGTTTCTACTTTAAAAAATGGATCAAAGACCCATTAAACTGTCTAAAATCAAGTTAAAAACCAGTCAAAAATTATACAGAACAAGTTAAAAACCAGTTGAAAATTACACAGAACCAGTTAAAAACCAGTCTAAACCAAACATAAATCAGTCTAAAACCAAAACAAAACCAACACAGTCATAAACAGTCCAGAATCAAGACAAGACCTGTATGAGGTTGAAGGTTAAAATTATACAAAACCTATTATAAACCACTCAAATGCCGAGTCCAAAACCATTAAACACTAGTCTAAAACCAGTCCACCAAAACAGGTAGAAAGCTAAACCAAAACCAGAGCAAACCTGGTTCAAACCAAGTTTAAATTTGGTCTAAAAGCAAAGATTAAATCAGTCAAAAAACAAAATAAGACCAGGCCAAAACTACTACAAATTTAGCTCAAAACCAGTAATGAAATCAGTCCAAAATTAAGTATAAACTGGTCTAAAACCAAGAACTAACCCAGTCTAAAACCAAGAATTAAACCAGTCTAAAACCAAGAATTAAACCAGTCTAAGCCCAAGAACTAACCTAGTCTAAAACCAAGAACTAACCCAGAATAAAGCCAAGAACTAAACCAGTTTAAAACCAAGAACTAACCCAGTTAAACCAAGAACTAAACCAGTCTAAAAAAAAGACAAACTGAGTCCAAAACCTTTAAAACAAACAAGTGAAAAACCAAACTGTCTGAAACCAACCCTGCAGAGACCCTGACAGTTTCTGAACAAACCGACATCTTTTCATCACCCTGAGAAACTCACTTCCTGCAGGTTTGAGGTTTTGCTGACGGTGATGTTTGGACTCTTTGAAGCCGACAGACTGGTTTCTTATGGAGAAACGTGAGGTCAGCACATTTCAGGATTAATTACCAGCTGATGAAGGGCCTTTATTTCATGTGTCCGAGATGAACTTTCTTCATGAATACATGATGATGCATCGACCAGAAACCTCCCAAAGTTCCCAACTTTTCATGCATATTCACGCTCTAACCTCCCAGGAGTGGTTTTCCAGCTCCAGGCGTCAAACAGGAAGCTCTGTGGTCGAGTCTTTAGAATGTTTAGTTTATCCAACACCATCTAAAACCATCCAGACACAAACATAAAGAAGAAACATCTCCAACCACAACCAATGAAGAGAGAGGATCCACTGAGGAGCTTTAGAAAGTTCTACAAGAAGCTCCAACACCAGTTCTAAACCAGACCAATACCAGTTCTAAACCAGTCCAATACCAGTCCAACACCAGTTCTAAACCAGTCCAATACCAGTTCTAAACCAGTCCAATACCAGTTCTAAACCAGTCCAACACCAGTTCTAAACCAATACAAAACCAGTCCAATACCAGTTCTAAACCAGTACAAAACCAGTCCAATACCAGTTCTAAACCAGTCCAATACCAGTTCTAAACCAGTCCAACACCAGTTCTAAACCAGTCCAATACCAGTTCTAAACCAATACAACACCAGTTCTAAACCAGTACAAAACCAGTCCAATACCAGTTCTAAACCACTCCAATACCAGTATAAAACCAGTCCAAAATTAAGTATCAAGCCAGTCTAAAGCCAGTTCAATGCCAGTTCTAAACCAGTTAAATAACAGGTCTAAACCAGTTCAATACAAGTCTAAAACCAGTTATGGAATTAGTCCAAAATTAAGTATCAAACAAGTCTAAAACCAGTCCAATACCAGGTCAAAAAAAATAAAAAATACAAAACCAACCACAAAACCAGTCCAGAAGCAAATATAAAACCAGTCTAAAACCAAGTATGAAACCAGTCCAAAACCAAGTATAAAGGCAGTCTACAACCAGTCCAGAACCAAGTATGAAACCAGTCCAAACCCAGTAGAAAAACTGTCTAAAACCAGTTGAAAACCAAGTATCAGACCAGTCCAAAACTACTGCAGAAACAGTCTAAAATACATACAAAGCAGGTCAAAAACAAGTATCAAACCGCTGTGAAACCTGTATAAAACCAAATACAAAGCTAAGTATGAAACCAGTAAAAAAGCAGGTATTAAAACCAGGTATAAAACCAGTATAAATCAAAACTTAAACCAGTCTAAAACTAGTTCAACAGTTCATATAAACCAGTCTAAATAAAGTCCACAACCACTGCAAAACCAGTGTAAACAAGAAGAAAGATACTTAAAGACAAGTTCAAAGCTGGTCTAAAACAGTACAAACCCAGGTTAAAACTCTATTTCTATCAGTCTAAACCAGTCTGAACCAGTCTGAACTTGGTGTGCTATGAGTATAAGATGAGTCAGATTCAGATCTTTATAAAAAGGTGTCAGATTTACGTTCTTTTATCATCCTGGGAGTCTTTCCTCCTGCAGATCATCAGATAACCTGGACAGATGTGGAGTCTGGCTTCCTGTCAGCTGATGACCCTGATCTCACCTCGGATCTAAAGACCGACAGAAACCACCAGACGTGATCTCAGCCAGGATCAGGTTCTCAGACGGATTACAGTTTATGGCTTCAGGTGTTCTAGTTGATGCTCAGAGAATCTTTCAGCTCTGCAGCGATGAATCAGGCAGGAATCTGAGCATATTTATTATGGCAAACACGGATCAGGAGAGTCAACAACTTTTAGAACAACACCACTCTTAGTACGTTTAAAAATAAAGTTTTCTCAAGAAGCCTTCACCTCAGAATCAAAATTTACCTGCAACACCTGCAGTATTACTTGCAGACATCCAAATGGGTTGCAAAAACAAAATCCAAACCCAGTAGAAAACAAGGATAAAACCAGTCTGAGGCCAAGTCCAAAACTGATCTAAAACTAGAACAAAAACAGTTTAAAACAGAGAAAAAACTGTCAAATACAGAAAACAAAACCAGTCTAAAGCAAAACAAAATTGGTCTAAAACTAAGTCCAAAGTCAGTCTAAAATCAAGTCCAAAACTAGTTTGAAACCAAAAATAAAACAAGTATAAAACCAGTCCAAAACTATTAAAAAGAGGGATAAAACAGTCTAAAAGTCCAGAAGTAGTCTAAAGCCTAGTTCAAAACTGATCTAAAACTAAGAACAAAATCACTTTAAAACAGAGAAAAAAATAGTGATAATAATAGAACAAAACCAGTCTAAAATAAAGTACAAAACCAGCCTAAAACCAAGATCTAAACCAGTCAAAAAACAAGAACTAAACCAGTCTAAACCTAAAAACTGAACCAGTCTAAAGTCAAGAACAAAGCCAGTCTATAACTGGTACCAAACTAAGAACAATGAAAGTCCAGAACCTAAACCCTTCAGCTCCAGAACCAGTATTTTGTGGGTCTCTTCTTTGTGTTAAATCCAGGGTCTAGTTGGAGGACTAATTAGCACCAGATCTGCTAGTTTAACCTCTGGATCTTTTTCGTCTCTTCCAGTCCTGCAGGTTTGACCGGCAGCCCTGTGATCTCCGATATCTCCCTGATTCGTCTCTCTCCGGCTGCCGTGGCGACCGGCGACTCCCCCTTCAGCCCTCCTCACCCCTACGTCCACCCCCACATGGAGCACTACCTCCGGTCGGTGCACGGCAGCCCCACCCTGTCCATGATCTCCACCACCAGAGGCCTCAGCCCAGTAGAACGTAAGTCCAACATCTGGTCCACCTCCCAAACTCAAAAAAGGTCTCTACGGACTCCTGTGGAGGGTTTTAGTTGGAGTTTAATCTAGTGTTTCCAGCAAAACCAGTCTAAAAGCAACAACAAAACCAGTCTGAGACCAACAACAAAACCAGTCTGAAACCAACAACAAAACCAGTCTACAACCAACAACAAAACCAGTCTGAGACCAAACGGAAACGAACAAAACCAGTCTGACACCTTTTTGTGTCATTTTTGTATCTTTTTGTTTAATTTTTAAATGTTTTCATTTCATTTTCACTCCTTTTTGTATCTTTTTCTTTCATTTTCATTCCTTTTTGTGTGATTTTCCTCCCTCTCCCCTGATATCTCCCCCAGTGGCCCAGGACCAGCTGAAGGACCGTGGACTGTTTGGACTTCCTCCTCCGCCCGGCGCTGGTCCGGCTGAGTATTACCACCTGATGGCCAGTCATCGGAGTCCATACGGCGAGCTGCTGATGCAGGGGGGCGGAGCCAGCACCGGGGCCCACCTGAGTGATTACATCACCCCCATCGATGGTAACAAGCGCCGCCCACATTCAGTCTGTTTAAGCCTCTTTCAGCTCCAAGGTTCCGTTTCTGTCGGCTGATTCACTGTTTCAGCACAATGTCATGAAAACGGTCATAAATGTTTTCACATATTTGAATTCAACGACCTAAATGGCAGCTTTTAGTCGTTTATAGTCGTATCATATATATAATTTATATAAATAACCTCACGACCTCCGGTCGGTGCATGGCAGCCCCACCCTGTCCATGATCTCCACCACCAGAGGCCTCAGCCCAGCAGAACGTAAGTCCAACATCTGGTCCACCTCCCAAACTCAGAAAAGGTCTCTACGGACTACTGTGGAGAGTTTTAGTTGGAGTTTAATCTAGTGTTTTCAACTAAACCAGTCTAAAACCAACAACAAAACCTGTCTGAAACCAACTAAACCAGTCTGAAACCAACACAACCAGTCTAAAACCAACAACGGAACTAGTCTATAAACAGCAAAACCAGTCTAAAACCAACTTAACCAGTCTGAAAAAAAAACAAAATCAATCTGAAACAAACAAAACCAATCTACAAACAACAAAACCAGTCTAAAACCAACAACAAAACCAGTCTGAAACCAACTAAACCAGTCTGAAACCAACACAACCAGTCTAAAACCAACAACGGAACTAGTCTGAAACCAACTAAACCAGTCTGAAACCAACAACACCAGTCCGAAACCAACAAAACCAGTCTAAAACCAACAACAAAACCAGTCTGAAACCAACTAAACCAGTCTGAAACCAACAACAAAACCAGTCCAAAACCAATAAAACCAATCAGAAACCAACAAAACCAGTCTGGAACCAACAAACCCAGACGAAAACCAACAAAACCAGACGAAAACCAACAAAACCAGTCTGAAGCCAATAAAACCAGTCTAAAGCCAGCAAAACCAGTCTGAAACCAATAAAACCAGTCTAAAGCCAAAAAAAAACAGTCTGAAACCAACAACGTCAAAAATGTCTTTGCATATTTTAATTCAATGACCTAATTGGCATCTTTAGGTTCTTTAAAGTCGTATAAAACAGAAAACATTAATTTTGTGCCAATCAACAATAAGATTTAGGACCAAAAGAGTGTTTTGGTTGATTGTCTTCAGTTTATCTCAGCTGTTTGATCGACTCTATGGGAGAAAGTCAACATGAAAACTTTACAAAGAAGGTGGAAGATTTTAGTAAAAAGTGGGAAAAAATCATCAAAATGGAAAAAAAATTGAAGAACATCCAGATGAGCTTTATTTTTTAAAGTGGTTGACCAAAAAAATTATACATTATTATTAATGTGCTGCATTTATTCTATTTAAATTAGTAAAATATTATCAGAAAATGGTGATTTTTTTTTTAAAGTAGGGATAACAACTCATAAAATTAATTTTAAAAATTTAAAATTTACACATCACATAATTTTTTAAACTGTTATTTTACAGAAAGTCCTAGTTTTTATTACTTAATGAATGGATTTTTTAAATTTAATTTTTGTTAAATTACAGGTAATATTTAGTAAAATCACAAAATAAAAATATAACAGACTGAATTTACAGGTTTAATCTAAAATAACATCAAAAACCTTTAACTTTGAATTTCCATTTTTAATTTTTTTTTAAATCAAATGTGATTTTTAATTTCTTATAAATAAAAAAGAAGGTAAAATTACAGTCACAAATTTTTCTCTTAAATAAAAATGAACATTTTATCTAATAGATAAAAAAAATTAAATTCATGTTTAATTCTGAAATTGTATTTGTAAGATTATACACAAAATGTTGTCAATTCAAATATATTTTATTTTATATCTTAAAGAAAATCAATTTAATTATTATTACGTATTTTAAAAATGATTACTTTTTTAAATCACATTTGACAATAAAATATAACATATATACTTTATTTTAGTTGTGTTTAAAGCAGCTAAAAATATTAATTTACAGATATTTGCCATTATTTGAAAGACATATTTGCATATTAAGAATGTAAAAAATGTAGATTTTTGACATTTCTTAACAAAAATGTTGAATTTATTAAGATTTTTAACCTGTTCAACTACAGCTTTTATATTATTTATCAATATATCTATTTATCTAATAGTGTGTCATTAGATATTATTTTACTATATAGGTAATGATGTAAATATTGTTTTTAAAATGTTGAAATGTGGGAAAAAATAGACATATATAGTTAAAAAAAAATAAGGACATAAAATGTCTTTCAACTATGGAAAATAAAAAAAATAAAAAACACCTGATCTCATTTATCAATATATTTATTTATCTATTAGTGTCTCAATATATATTATTTTACAATAAAGGTCATTTCATTGTTTCTGCACATGTAAAAAGGCAAAAATCTGGCCAAAAATGTATTTTAATTATAGAAAATTGCTGCATTTTTGAGAGATGTTTTTGTTTTTTGCTCTAGTTTTTGCCCTGACTGGTGATATAAATATGCATATTTTAGGTTTTTTTTCCAGGCCAAGTCCAGTTCAACTCAATCAATCAGGAAGTTTGGATTAATGACGGTTTAACGAAGAGTTTGGTGTGAATTTACATTCGAGCATCGACCGGATCGCTCACAGTTGAAATCAATTCTCTGCAAATTGCCCTCATTTAACACGAAGAAGCCGAAGCCAGACGCTGATGTTTATCTGCAGTAATTATTGTGGGAAGATTGATTAGTTATGTCTGGATGTTAATGAGGTCACCACAAAAAGACACATTTCTGGACCGAACACTTGAGTTTAGTCCGGCGTCCTGCGGAGATTTAACTTGACAGAATAAAAAAAACCTTCATTTTAGACGTCGTATTTCTTTCGTTCTGCAGCAAAACTTCTATATTTTCTGATGTTTAAACAGAACCACGGATTCGTTTGTTCCACCGGGGATTCTGGGAAGTCGTTCCTCTTTCTGCAACACTTTCTTTCTTACAACAAACTGTTTACTGAGCGACGTAGTTCAGGAAAATACAGTCATTATAGATCAATAATGTTTGAAATGGAAACTCAAGAACCACAAAAAGACACAAAATGAACAGAAAATGACACAAAACAAAGAAAACTGGACATTTAATAACCACAAAATGACACAAAATTAACAGAAAGAGACACAAAAACATACAAAAGGAACAGGAAGTGGCCACAAAACTCCAAGAAATAAACAGAAATAGACACAAAACAAACAGAAATCAGTGAGACCATTCTACATAAATAAATGAATAAATATCTTTATAAATAAATAATTCCATCAGACCATTCTATGTAAATAAATAATTAAATAATTTTCATTAAAAAAAAAAACAATTGGATCAGACATTCAACATAAATTAAATGAATAAAAAAATAAATACATAAATATTTTTATAAATAAATAATTCTGTCAGACCCTTCTACATAAATAAAGAAATAAACAAATAAATAAATATTTTTATAAATAAATAAATAATTCTGTCAAACCGTTCTACATAAATAAATAAATAAATAAATAAATAAATAAATAAATACTTTTTGTAAATAAATAAATATTATTCATATTATAAATAAATGATTCCGTTCTACATCGAACCAAACAGTCCAAAGTGTCTGAAACCTCCAGAGCCATTGTGACGTTTTTAAAAATGAGACTCTGCGTAACGTTATCAGTTTCATCCTCCGTCCTGAGACTCTAAATCCAAACTGATGACTCCTGAAATCACTCGGTCTCCGGGCGCCGCTATTATGGGATAGAGGCGGTGGAGTGATTGATGCTGCCGCTGCCCGCCGGCGACACACGAAACCCCAAAACAACACAACGAGCAGCGACTCGCTCTAATCCCGTAAACACTTGATGCAAACTGAGACCGACACTCAGCGAGAAACTGCAGTCGCACAACAGCAACGACTGACCCACATCTGCACAAAACCTGTCCCAGTGACACAAATTACACACCGGAGGACGTTCAGGTGGTGAGCTGATGTTAGTTAGACAGAAAATTAGAAGAATCTGCATCCATACGGCAACACAGTTAGTAGAAATATACACTAAATGACCAGAAAACTCATAGAAAGAAACACTAAATTACCATATCTGACACAAAATAAACAGAAAGCGACACAAAAACGAAAAACAAAAAGAAACGGACAGTCATTAATCACAAAAAGACACAGAATGAATGGAAATACACACAAAATGAACAGAAAGTGACACAAATGAACAAGAAATGACACGAACAGGAAGTGACACAAAACAAAAAAAGTGGACACTCAACCACAAAAAGACACAAAAGGAGACACAAAATGAACAAAGTGACATCTAATGAACAGGAAATGACACAAAAAAGACACAAAAAGAGAAATGGACACTCAATAACCTCAATGTGACTCAAAATTAACAGAAAGACACAGAAACATAAAATAAAAAGAATTCGACACTCAATAACCACAAAAAGACACAAAATGAACAGAAATACACACAAAATTAGCATAAAATGACACAAAATGAACAGATAGTGACACAAAATGACTGTAAAAAGACACAATTAACAGAAAGACACAAAATGAACAGAAAGTGACACAAAATTGACAAAGACACAAAAAGACAGAAATTGAACATGAAGTGACACAAAATGAACAGGAAGTGACACAAAATTGAAATAAAAAGACACAAAATAAACAGAAAGCAACAAAATGATCAGAAATAGACACAAATTAACAAGAAGTGACACAAAAAGAAATGGACACTCAATAACCTCAAAGTGACACGAAATTAACAGAAAGACACAAAAACACACAAAATGAACAAGAAGTGACAAAATTAACTGAAAGTGGCACAAAAAGACACAAAAAGAACAAAAGTAGACACAAAATTAACAGAAAAAACACACACAAAAAACCCAAAACAAACAGGAAGTGACATAAAAAGGTGAGAAAAAGCCATAAACCAGCCTGCAGCTTGTTGTTCTGATGGAGTTCAACTCTATCAGGAAGCATCAGGTTTTTATTTCCTCTACCAGTTAACAGTTGAACCTCCTGCTGTGTGGAATAAACCTGTTTTACCTGAACCCACTCACCTGTGTGTCGTCAGTGTCGAGGTTCTCCAGCCCCAGACTGACTCCTCGCCTCGGCAGGAAGAGGGCGCTGTCCATCTCGCCGCTGTCCGACGCCGCCATCGACCTGCAGACCATGATCCGGACGTCGCCCAACTCCCTGGTGGCCTACATCAACAACTCCAGGTCCAGCTCAGCGGCTGGCAGCGCCTACGGTCACCTGTCGGTCGGAGGCCTCAGGTACTGGTTCACGTTCAGCCTGTAGAAACAGACGCTTCAAACTGTCAGACATTATCCCCAAAATAACTCAAAAACTGCCCAGAGAAGGCTTAAAGTGGGTCCAATAGGAATCTAAACGTTTAAAGTGGCTCAAAATTTGTCCAAAAAGACTTAAAATGGGTCCAAAATCACTTAAAAGTTATCAGAAATGACCAAAAAGTCCTTAATAACTTGATCTGAAAACAACAAAAGTGTCCGAAAGACCTCAATAACTCAGAACTTGTCCAAAAATCCCTCCTACCTTGTCAGAAAGGCAAAAACACACCCAAAGTGACTCAAAACCTGACAAAAAAATTACAAAAAGATGTTCAAAATGTCTCAAAATTGTTACGGTAGTCGAGAATTTTGCGAATCCAAGTGAGAACTCGGGAGCCAGGAAAATGTAATCAGACTTCTTTATTCTGAACCAGTAATAAGCCACTATGGCCAGAAACTCACTAACATACTGGAGGGGAGAAGTCGGCAGGTTGCTGAGCTCCAGGGGGTCCAGGACCTCTATCTGGAGGCAGCTCCAGGGGGTCCAGGACCTCTATCTGGAGGCAGCTCCAGGGGGTCCAGGACCTCTATCTGGAGGCAGCTCCAGGGGGTCCAGGACCTCTATCTGGAGGCAGCTCCAGGGGGTCCAGGACCTCTATCTGGAGGCCTCTCTGGAAATGCAGGAACCAGCAAAGGGCTCAGAGACGCTCAGTGTCCAGTCTGTGTACAGGTAAACCATCTTCACTCTGAGCCAGCAGTGCAGACAGAGGAAACACTACGATCCCACACTGACTCACTCCTAAAGCCCTGCTAATGATGGTGATCAGCCACAGCTGCTCTCACTCTGCACTGATCACATCCCAGCAGAAAGATGGGCCAGAAACTGATGAACCAACCACAGGAAGAGGGGTTCATACACTGTCCATGACAAAAACTTCACTACAGTGACAAAAAAAAAGTCCAAAATGACTTAAAACTTTACCAAAACGACAAAAACTCATCCAAAATGACTTAAAACTTCACTACAATGACAAAAAAAACATCCAAAATGACTTGAAACTTCACTACAATGACAAAAACTCATCCAAAATTTAAAAAAACTTCACTACAATCACAAAAAGACATCCAAAATGACCCAAAACTTTACTAAAACAACAAAGAGTTGTCAAGAATGATTCAAAGTTAGTCCTAAATTATTCCAAAATGACCAAAATGCCTTAAATAGCACAAAGCTTGTTTAAAATGACTAGAAATTGGTCCAAAATGCCTTAAGATCGGTACAAAATTACTCAAACATTGTTGAAAATGACCAAAAATCATCCAAAAATTTAACCAAAACTGTCCTAAATGACTTAACACTCGTTCAAAGTCCAATCCAATCCAATCCAACTTTATTTGTGATGCACTTTACAAAACAACACAGTTGACCAAAGTGCAGTACACACATAAAACATATGAGACATTAAAAAAAGAGTAAAACAAAACAGAAATAAAATTACAAGTTAAAATCAATTAAAAGCTAGGGTAAAAAGATGTGTTTTAAGAGCTGATTTAAATACAGGCAGTGAATCGATCTGTCGAAGGTGCAAAGGTAGTGCATTCCATAAGTTAGGACCAGTCAAAGTGACGCGAACTTCATTGAAAAAACTAAACCTTGTCCAAAATGTCTCATAATTGATCTTTAAAGTGACTTTTTGTTAAATGTTACAGCAGGATAACTGATGTTTTAAAGACACTTGTTCAGTTTGGTGATGTTTTGTGAACCCAGATGACAGATTTGACGTCCCAGCGCCATCAGAATTAGCTCTCAGACGGTTTTCCAGCTGGTTTTTCGTCATTAATTGGATGTTTTGTCGTCTGCAGTCCGTCCTTCCCCTTCCATCACCACATCAGCCCCATGGCCTACCAGCAGCTGCTCAGCCAGCAGCGAAGCCTCGGCGCCTTCGGACACAACCCGCCGCTCATCCAGCCGCCGCCCACCTTCACCGGACGCCAGCCAGGCCTCGGCCTCACCTCGCTGCCAAGCTCCGCCCACAACACCGACCTGACGTCCAAGGTAAGAAGACAAACAACGTTTCAGTGTGTTAAAAGTGTGTATTGATACATGGAGGAAGCGGAACCAAAGGATTCAGTATCAACATACCAAACTGTGTGACACTGGGATAATAAGCATAAAAAACCTGGAAAGTACCACAATAACGTATCAAAAACCTGGATATTAATGTACTAAAGAATCTAAAACCTGGATATTAATGTACTAAAGAGTCTAAAACCTGGATATTAATGTACTAAAGAGTCTAAAACCTGGATATTAATGTACTAAAGAGTCTAAAACCTGGATATTAATGTACTAAAGAGTCAAAAGCCTGGATATTAATGTACTAAAGAGTCTAAAACCTGGATATTAATGTAATAAAGAGTCAAAAGCCTGGATATTAATGTACTAAAGAGTCTAAAACCTGGATATTAATGTACTAAAGAGTCAAAAGCCTGGATATTAATGTACTAAAGAGTCTAAAACCTGGATATTAATGTACTAAAGAGTCTAAAACCTGGATATTAATGTATTAAAGAGTCTAAAACCTGGATATTAATGTACTAAAGAGTCTAAAACCTGGATATTAATGTACTAAAAAGTCTAAAACCTGGATATTAATGTACTAAAGAGTCTAAAACCTGGATATTAATGTACTAAAGAGTCTAAAACCTGGATATTAATGTACTAAAGAGTCTAAAACCTGGATATTAATGTACTAAAGAGTCTAAAACCTGGATATTAATGTCCTAAGATCTCAACAAACTGGACTCTCGTCACTATTTTTGCAGATTTTGGTACCGAGTTGTTTCTTATTTCCTCAGAACCACGGCGGCGATCCGATCATCAGCAGCACCGTCGACTCCATGACTACCAAAAGATCCAAGGTGAAGAACGAAGCAGACGGACTGAGGCCAACGTCTCCATGTTCACCGGTACCAGAACCTAAAACCATCATTTAACACCTCAGAGTCTGGATCTGAGTGGAAGGAAAGCAGTAAGGAAGCTGACAGATGCTCAGGAACACCAAACGTACTGTAAAGCACGGTGGTGGCAGTATCATAACCCCAGATATACATTATTTTATGTTTTTATTGAAGGTCTTCTGGAAAATGAAATCTCCTGGGTCAATAATATACAAACAGAAATGGTAATGTTTGGTTAAATTTGTCCATTTCCACCTCAGTTTGGTTCTTCTGGTTTCAGTCTTCTGGTTCATCTTGGACTCCTCTGGACATTACACCTACTGTCAAGCATGGAGGTGGCAGTATCATTATCCTATCCATTTAACTGACTCTAGTCTGAGTCAGAAAGGCCACAAATTTAGTTGAACTGCACCAGAATTGGTTCAGTTCCACTAAACTTGTCGTCTTTCTGACTTGGTTCTTCGGGGTCTTGATGGGTCTAAGTCAGGACTTTGGGGAGACCAGTCTAGAACCTTCATTCCGGTCTGATGGAACAATTTCTTTACCACGTCTGATGTGTGTGTTTGGGCTCATTGTCTTGTTGAAACATCCAATTGTGTCCAAAATCAACCTTCTGCTGATGGTTTTAGGTTTTCCTGAAGAATGTGGAGGTGATCCTCCTTCTTCATTATTCCATTTACTTTGTGTAAAGCTCCAGTTCCACAGAGCATGATACTGCCACCACCATGCTTGGTGGTAGGTTTGGTTTTCTTGGGCTCAAAAAAAGTTTAAAACCAGGACCAAAGTCTGAACCAAAACCAAACCTAAACTGCTTCAGAAGAAAAAGTCTAAGACCTGCCCAAGACAGTCTGAAACCAGTCCTAAAAAAGCCTAAACCAGTGCAAAATCTGGACCAAAACCAAACCTAAACTACTCCTAAAAAAGTCTAAGACCCGCCCAAGACAAGAAACCAGTCCTCATCCAGGACCAGATCCAGAGTAAAATAAATCCTGAACCAACTTTAAATCACTTCCAGAACCAGGAGAACCAAGACTGAAGCCAAACATAAACCAGTCTAAAGAAAGTCCAGAACCAGTCCAACAACCAGTCTGAAACCAGTCCAGAAGCACTTCTAGAAAACCCTAGAGCATGATACTGCCACCTCCATGCTTGGTGGTAGGTTTGGTGTTCTTGGGGTTAAAAAAAACATTTAAGATCTGCCTCCAGTCCTAAGAAGTCTAAAATCAGGACCAAAATCAAATCTAAACCAGTCCAAAACCAGTTTCACAACCAGTCAGAATACAGTCTGAAACCAGTCCTAAACCAATCATAAAAACCAGCAGTAAACCAGGCCTAGAAACAGACTGAAACCAGTCCTCAAAAAGTCTAAAACCACCATCAAAGTCTGAACCAAAACCAAACCTAAATTACTCCTGAAGGAAAAGTCTAAGATGATGGGTCTTAGACTTTTGTAGCCAGTCTGAAACCAGTCCTAGAAAGTCTAAAATCAGGACCAAAATCAAATCTAAACCAGTCCAAAACCAGTTTCGCAACCAGTCAGAATACAATCTGAAACCAGTCCTATAAAAAGTCTAAAACCTGTCCCAAAGTCTGAACCAAAACCAAACCTAAAGCAGTCCTTTTAAAAGTCCAGAACCAGTCCAACATCCAGTCTGGAACCAGTCCAGAAGGTCTTCTAGAAAGCCCCAGAGCATGATACTGCCACCTCCATGCTTGACGGTAGGTTTGAGGTTCTTGGGGACAAGTTTCTGATCAGTTTCTTACTTTTTTCTGACACCAGATGTGTGTTTTATTCATTCTAGTCGTTAGTGGATGTAAACTGTGGTTCCATGAAGGAACCTTTGAGAAACTCAGAGAGTCTTTCATTGTTTGAATCCTCTCGGGCAGCTCTTTGTGGATTTTTCAGAGGTTTGTTTTGCTACTTCCTGTCCGCGGGTTCGACTCCGGGGAGCGGCGTTCTCCAGCGACCTGCTTGTTTAAGGCAGAAAAACTGCGTCCGGCCGTAAACTGTGCCACGGCGCTTCATTTCCATGAAATATCGGCTCGGCTTTATTGTCTCTTTTCTCGTCCGCTTGACAAATTTGCGGCCGCTCGGCGATAGCGAGGCAGCTTTGGGTTTGATGCATGGCGGCGGAGCTCAGCGGCGTCTGGGGGAAACCACGATTGATGAAGACGGTGTGTGTTGCTGCAGTCAGCACGGGGTGTGTGTTTGGTGTGTGTGTGTGTTTTAATGTCTGTGTGTGTTGTACAGGAAGCCGACTGGGACAAAGCGAGCGTCACTTTCACTTTCTGACGGGATTCTGTTGGTTTGACTTTAACTCAAAGTGGGAAAAAGATATTTTGAAAGAATCAGGACAGTTTTTATTTTAGAAAGTGAGTCGAATTAAATCGAAAAATTTTCTGAACAGAGTCAGAAGAGACGACTTTTTAGAACAAGAAGAACTTGAGATGTGAACAAAATTAAAGAAATTAAGGATTTTTTTGAAAATCTGAACTTTTTCTGGTCATTGAGGGCATTTTTGAAGCATAGCAATATTTTTGTAAAGTCATTTTTAGAAAATTTACATGTTTATCAAACCTGAAGACATTTATGAGAAAAGTTGGGACATTTTAAAAAGTGAGGTTGTTTTATTTTCTTTTTTAACTGACAACATTTTGGAAAAGTGAAACTAAAAAAGTTAGAACATTTATGAAACAGGGACGTATTTTTTGGAAAATTGTTACGTTTTTAGGAAGTGAGTCGCATTGAATAAAAAAATATTCTTACCTGAATCCGAAGTGACAACTTTTTGTTAAACAATGAGAACTTTTAGCAAAATTAGGACTATTCAGAAAAGTGAGTTTAATTATCTGAAAATAATCTGAAATAATTTTTTTTTTTTTTTTTTAGAAATTCAGTACTTTTTTCCAGTAATTGAGGACACTTTTGAAACCCAGCAATATTTTTTCAAAAGAACTTTTTGGGAAAACTGGAACATTTTTTTTAAAAAGTGAGGAAAATAAAGATGTTTCTTTTTAAAAGTGAGGATTTTTTTGGACATTTTTGAAGCCGAAAAACCTTTTTGAAAGTGATGATGTTTTTCCGTAAAAATTTGATAGAAAGTTTGAACTTCCTTTTTTTTTTAGAAGAAAAAGAATCAGGACATTTTGCACTGTGAGGATAATTTAGAAAGTGAGTTTAAAGAAATTAGGGACTTTTTAAGATTTTTTGTTGGTAATTGTGGCCCTTTTTAGGAATAAGACACTTTTTGAAAGTGAGAAAAAAATTTTTGCAAAATAGAAAATTTTTGAAGTAATTTTTTTGTTAAATGTGGAACGTGAGGAGATTTTTGAAAATGAGCACTTCTTTTAAAAAAAACAGGACTTTTTTGCTAACTGAGGACATTTTTAAAGCATTGGAAACTTTTTGAAAGTGACGACATGTTTTTTGCAAAATGAGGAAATTTTGTACATTTTTTAAAATGAGAAAATTGTTTGGAAAGTTGAGACTTTTAAAAAAAAACTTAGAAGCTTTTACACAGTGATGACAGTTTGGAAAAAAATTAATTAATTAAAGAAGTTCAGGAAGAAAACCAGGACTTTTACTGACATTTTGGAGAATTTTTTTTTAAACATTTTCCGCATGAAAAATACTTTCAAAAGTGAGAATATTCTGTGAAAAGTTGGAACTTTTTTGGAAATTGGAGACATTTTAAAACAAAATTGGACTTTTTAGTGTAGTTGAGGACATTGTGGTGAAAGTGAGGAGAGTTATGAAGTCTATTTTTAAAATGAGACGCTGATGTTCTCTGTCATGTGTTTTTTGTGTTTTTCTGCTCAGAACCGTCGCCGTTTGTCGGAGCTGAAGGACGAAGCGGATCGAGACGAATCCAAACAGGAAGCCGAAGCCGTTTACGAAACCAACTGTCGGTGGGAAAACTGCAGCAAAGAGTTCGACTCCCAGGAGCAGCTCGTCCACGTGAGCAAACAAAACACTTTCACTTCCGGTTTCACTTCCAGTTTCACTTCAAAAAAATGGTGAAAGTCTGGCAGCAAACGTACCTAAAGTACACGGAAATAAAAAAAATTTAAAAAACTGTGAAAATATCTATTAAATGTTGACTTTTTTCCCGTAAAAAGCCGTAAAATTTGGACATTATTTACAGTGTTGGTCTCTTTTTTTAAAGGTAAAATGTTAAATGAAAATTAACAAAAATATTTTAAAATTTTCAGTCCTTAATATACATATTTACATTTGTTGGTGCTTTCTGAGTCTTGTTTTTTTTAATTAGATACATTTTTTAATCTTTGTCATTTTTGTTCTTTGTCTTTTGTGTCAGTCGTGCATATTTTTGCATTTTGTTTATTTCTGTGCATTTTTTTCAATTTTTTGTTACTTTTACAGTTTTTTCTGTGGTTTTTGGATAATTTTTGAGTAATTTTTACAATTTTGTGTTATTTTTCGCATTTTCTATTTTTCTGTCAAATTTTCCATTTTTTTCCATAATTTTTGCTATTTTTGTGATTTTTGCATTCTTCTGTGTATTTTTTTCTGATTTATGTGCAATTTCTGGACATTTTCTGCATTTTTGTGATTTTTGCATCTTTTTGTTTCATTTTTGCTTGTTTTTGTAATTTTTGCATCTTTTCTGTATTTCTGTGTCAGATTTTGCCCATTTTCTGTTTTTTTTTATCTTTTTTGCATCTTTTTGTGCTATTTTGCATATTTTCTGAATTTTTTTGTCAGATTTTGCATTTTTTTCTGTGTGTTAGTGTCATTTTTGCACACTTGTATTTTTTGCACACTTTTGTGTCTTTTTTAAACACTTTTCTATAAGTTTTCTGTCATGTTTTCATTGTACAGTACTAGATTTGTATTCTATTTCTGAAACAGTAAAAAACAAAAAAAACTATATAACTTGCAAAGAAACACCACAGAAAACTAAAAAGTCAGATTTAAGCTAAAGTTCTGACGGCACAGAAAGAAAATCAGACTTTAAATAAGTGAGTTTTCTGTGTTTTCCTTTAATTCTGGTCTAATTAGAGGCTCTGAAACTCTTTCCTCTGAGATTCACTCAGATTAGACGGATTCCTGAACAAACATCCAGAAAAACCCACTCAGTGTGTGTTTAATGTGTGTGTTTAATGTGTGTGTTCAATGTGTGTGTGTTAATGTGTGTGTTTGATGTGTGTGTTTGTGCAGCACATCAACAACGACCACATCCACGGGGAGAAGAAGGAGTTCGTCTGCCGCTGGGATTCTTGTTCTCGGGAACAGAAACCGTTCAAAGCTCAGTACATGTTGGTGGTTCACATGAGGAGACACACGGGGGAGAAACCACACAAGTGTACGGTGGGTAAAAACACCAGGACACAGTGGGTAAAAACACCAGGACACAGTGGGTAGAAACACCAGGACACAGTGGGTAGAAACACCGGGACACAGTGGATAAAAACACCAGGACACAGTGGGTAAAAACACCAGGACACAGTGGGTAGAAACACCAGGACACAGTGGGTAGAAACGCCAGGACACAGTGGATAAAAACACCAGGACACAGTGGGTAGAAACACCAGGACACAGTGGGCAGAAACACCAGGACACAGTGGGTAGAAACACCAGGACACAGTGGGTAGAAACACCGGGACACAGTGGATAAAAACACCAGGACACAGTGGGTAGAAACACCGGGACACAGTGGATAAAAACACCAGGACACAGTGGGTAGAAACACCAGGACACAGTGGATAAAAACACCAGGACACAGTGGGTAGAAACACCAGGACACAGTGGGTAGAAACACCGGGACACAGTGGATAAAAACACATGGACACAGTGGGTAGAAACACCGGGACACAGTGGGTAAAAACACCAGGACACAGTGGGTAGAAACACCAGGACACAGTGGGTAGAAACACCAGGACACAGTGGATAAAAACACCAGGACACAGTGGGTAGAAACACCAGGACACAGTGGGTAGAAACACCGGGACACAGTGGATAAAAACACATGGACACAGTGGGTAGAAACACCGGGACACAGTGGGTAAAAACACCAGGACACAGTGGGTAGAAACACCAGGACACAGTGGGTAGAAACACCGGGACACAGTGGGTAAAAACACCGGGAAACAGTGGGTAGAAACACCAGGACACGGTGGGTAGAAACACCAGGACACAGTGGGTAAAAACACCAGGAAACAGTGGGTACAAACACCAGGACACAGTGGGTAAAAACACCAGGACACAGTGGGTAAAAACACCAGGACACAGTGGGTAAAAACACCAGGATACAGTGGGTAGAAACACCAGGACACAGTGGATAAAAACACCAGGAAACAGTGGGTAGAAACACCAGGACACAGTGGGTAAAAACACCAGGACGCGGTGGGTAAAAACACCAGGACACGGTGGGTAAAAACACCAGGACACGGTGGATAAAAACACCAGGACACGGTGGATAAAAACACCAGGAAACGGTGGGTAGAAACACCAGGACACGGTGGGTAAAAACACCAGGACACGGTGGGTAGAAACACCAGGACACGGTGGGTAAAAACACCAGGACACGGTGGGTAAAAACACCAGGACACGGTGGGTAAAAACACCAGGACACGGTGGGTAGAAACACCAGGACACGGTGGGTAAAAACACCAGGACACGGTGGGTAGAAACACCAGGACACAGTGGGTAAAAACACCAGGACACAGTGGGTAAAAACACCAGGACACGGTGGGTAAAAACACCAGGACACGGTGGGTAAAAACACCAGGACACGGTGGGTAAAAACACCAGGACACGGTGGGTAGAAACACCAGGACATGGTGGGTAAAAACACCAGGACACGGTGGGTAAAAACACCAGGACACGGTGGGTAGAAACACCAGGACACAGTGGGTAAAAACACCAGGACACAGTGGGTAAAAACACCAGGACACGGTGGGTAGAAACACCAGGACAGTGGGTAAAAACACCAGGACACAGTGGGTAGAAACACCAGGACACAGTGGGTAAAAACACCAGGACAGTGGGTAAAAACACAAGTACAAGTTGCAGAATTTTGTCTAATTTTGTGTCATTTCTGCATCTTTTCTTTCATTCTGTATAATTTTTCATCTTTTTATGTCTTTTTTTCAGTCATTTTTGCATCATTTTGTTTAATTTTACATCTTTTGTGTGCTGCTTTGGTCATTTTCTAAATCTAATTTTTGCATCTTCTTGCGTATTTTTGCTTGTTTTTTCTGTATAATTTTTCATCTTTTTGCATCATTTTTGCAGAATTTTGTGTATTTTTACATCTTGTTTCAGTCATTTTTTTAACCTAATTTTTGCATTTTTGTGTATTTTTTGCATCTTTTATGTCTTTTTTTCAGTCATTTTTGCCGAATTTTGTTAAATTTTGTGGCATTTTTGCATCATTTTGTGTAATTTTACATCTTTTGTATGCTGTTTTTTTTTTTTTTTTAAATCAAATTTTTGCATCTTTTTTCGGATTTTTGCACATTTTTTCTGTATAATTTTTTATCTTTTTGGGTCTTTGCATCTAATTTTTGCAGATGTGTCGTTTCTTGCGTCATTTTTTCTAATTTTGTGTGATTTTACATCTTGTTTTGGTCATTTTTTAAATCTAATTTTTGCATATTTTTTCTGTCTTTTTTGCATTTTTTTGTCTGATTCTGTATAATGTTTCATCTTTTTGTGTCTTTTTTGCATAATTTGTCTAGTTTTGTGTTATTTTGCACCTTTTGTGTAATTTTGCATCTTTTTGTCTCTTTTTTCTGTCATGTGCAGAATTTTGTCTAATTTTTGTGTCTTTTTAAGTCTTTTTTCAATAATTTTTTTAGAGTTTTGTTTAATTTTTACATCTTTTGTGTACTGTTTTGATCATTTTTTTGTCTAATTTTTGTATATTTTTGCATCTTTTTGCACATTTTTGTTGTATAATTTTTCATCTTTTTTGATCTTTTTGTCTAATTTTAAGATTTTTGTTTAATATTGTTTTATTTTTGCATCTTTTATGTAATTTTTGCAGATATTGTGTTGTTTTTGCATCACTTTGTCTAATTTTGTGTCATTTTTTGTATCTTTTCGTGTAATTTTACATCTTGCTGTGGTCATTTTTTGATCTAATTTTTGCATCTTTTGTCTTATGTATAATTTTTTTCTTTTCGTGTCTTTTTTTGCAAAATTTTGTCTAGTTTTGTGTCATTTTTGCCCCTTTTGTGTAATTTTACATGTTTTTGTCTTTTTTCTGTCATTTTTGCAGAATTTTGTTTGATTTTGGCTTTTTTGTTCAATTTTTGCAGATTTTTTTGTGTAATTTGTATCCCTTTGTCTAATTTAGTTCCATTTTTTTGCATCTTTCGTCTAATCCTGTATAATTCGAGCATCATTTTGTCTCTTTTCTGTATAATTTTTGCATATTTTTGTGTTTGTTGCACCATAAATCTCACATTTTTTTGCATCTTTTTGTCTAATTTTGAGTAGTTTTCACATCTTTGACACCTTTGCAGATGTTTTTTCTGTCATTATTGCCTTTTATCTCACCGTATTTGTTGTTTCTGCTTCAGTTTGAAGGCTGCTCCAAGGCCTACTCTCGTCTGGAAAACCTGAAAACTCACCTTCGTTCTCACACCGGAGAGAAACCGTACGTCTGCGAGCACGAAGGCTGCAACAAGGCCTTTTCCAACGCCTCGGACCGAGCCAAGCACCAGAACCGGACCCACTCCAACGAGGTACTGAAGAACCAAACTGTAATCAGAGACGGAGCTGCTGCAGGTTTAGCAAGCAACAAAAATATCGTCCGAAATACTCAACTTTGGCCCAAAATGACCTAAAATGAGTCAATAATGACTCAAAAGTTTTCCAAAATGCCAAAAACTGTCTAAAAATTTACATTTTTTTAATCAATTGACTCAAACTTGTAAGTCAGTAATTTAAGTTTGTTGAAAATGAGTAAAACCAGCCCAGAAAGACTCAATAGATGAACAAAAATCCAAGAAAAATGAAATCTGTCCAAAGTGACTAAAAATGTGGCTAAAATGCCAAAAATAATGTAATTTATTCTCTCCACAATGACTCACATTGGTCCCAAAACAACAAAAAAACGCCCATAAAGACTCTACAGTCGTCCAAAATGCATTCCATCCAGTCCATTTTAGACTGTTTTTGGCGTTTTGCAAAATGTTTCAGTCATTATCGACCCATTTTAGGTCCTTTGGGACCAATGTTGTCTTTTTGGGGCATTTTTTAGTTGTTTTGGAATAATTTTATTCGTTAGGGACAAGCCTGAGTATGTTTCACTGAAAAATTTAGTCACTTTGAACGAACCGTGTGTCATTGTGGAAACTCTGAGTCATTAAGGATCAGTCCTGAATCAGTTTGTCTAGTCTTGAGTCAGTTTGTTATTATTATTATTATTATTATTATTATTATCAGCTTATTTAAAAAGGGACCATGTACAATATTAAACATAAATGTTTCCACCTGATGTATTGCACCAGAGTTAGCTTTAAGCTAATTTCCATCTGCAGCCCCTTGTTAGCGTTTTTCTTTCCGTTTCCGTAGAAACCGTACGTCTGTAAGATCCCCGGCTGTACGAAGCGCTACACCGACCCGAGTTCTCTGAGGAAACACGTGAAGACGGTCCACGGCCCCGAAGCTCACGTCACCAGGAAGCAGAGTAGCAATCCGCCGCCGCTGAGGCCGAGAGAGAACGGCGAGAACGAGGCGCAACCTGGAGACGCTAAGATGACCGACGGCGCCCCCAGAGGCCTGGAAGACTTCCTGCACGTCAAAGGAATCAAGACGGAAAACTCGGTGGTAAAAATCCCGTTTTAGATCCATGGAATCTTCTTTTCCTTTAAAACTATCTTCTGCTCGCTTACTTTCATTTTCTCCTTTTTCTGACTTTCCTCGTGGACAGACTTTACTAAGGTGAGCTCACAGAAACACATCAGTCCTCATTTTCATGTCTTTCCTTTCACATCTTTTCATCTTTTCTTTAGTTTTGGTCATTTTTGGACTTAAGTTCTATCAGTTTTCACATCTTTTCTGTCATTTTTGCACATTTTACTGTCATTTTAGCGTAATTTCTGCATATTTTGTGCCATTTTTATACATTTTTTCTGTAATTTTTGCGTCGCTTTTGCATTTTTGGGCCATTTTGTGTCATTTTGCATCTTTTCATGTGATTTTTTTCACCTTTTTCTCTCATTTCTGTGTCATTTTTGCTTCTTTTCTGTATTTTTTTCCTTTTTTCTGTATTGTATGCGTTGTTTTGGTTATGTGTGCTTTTCTGTCATCTTAATGGTTCATTTGTTTTATTTCTGGGTTTTTTGTGCACTTTTTGATCATTTTTTAAATCTTTTCTTGTCTCATTTTCTAATTTTTGCAACTTTTCATGTAACTTTCTTCCATTTCTGTCGGTCACTTTCCTTCCTTTTGTGTCTTTTTTTGTATTATTCTGTATTTTGTTTTTGCAGAAACTCTCAGCTGAATGTGTTCTTTTTTTGTTGCGAGTTTTTGAGCTTTTTCCTTCACAAACTGCCAGCAGAGGCCCATCAAACTTCCATCTGAGAGCCGATAAAAGTCTCTGCAGGATTAAAATTCAAACTTTGAGTGAACTACAAGCTGTGATCAAGGCGGCTTTTCAGCAGCGAATATATTAAATATGTTGGAGGGAAGCAGGCGGAGCTGTGTGGAATTAAAGGCAGGAATAGTGGAGAATCCTTATTTTCTGTTGTCCCGGAGGGACAAGAAAACACTCGTTATGTACAATTAATGTGGATAAAAGATTCACTGACAGCTGATCTTTTCATCTTTTTACTTTTATTATCTAATAAATTCTAAATTGATGAGAAAACGGTGCAAAATTTACACACAACAATGCAAAATGACCCAAAAATTACACAAAAGGAAGAAAATATAGAACAAAAAAAGTGCAAAATTAGGTTATAAAATGACCCAAATTAAAGACAAGATGCAAACAATTATGTAAAAAAGATTAAAAATGACCAAAAATTACACAAAACCTACCAGAAATAAAACAAATTAAAGTTTAAGATGACAGAAAACACACAAAAAGATGCAGAAATGAAAAATAGTACACAAAACAATGCAAAAAAGATAGAAATTAGGCACAAAAATGACCAAAATCAAAAGAAGCTGCAAAAATGACAAAAAACATGTAAAAATGACAGAAAAGGGGCACAAAAAAGATGTAAAATAAACAAAAATTACACAAAAGGAAGAAAAACGACATAAAAAGAAGCAGATATAAAACTAAAAAGTGCAAAATGACCCAAAAAGACGAGAAAAACAGCATAAATGAAGAAAAAAAATGTGCAAAAATGAAAGAAATTAGGCTCAAAATGAAAGAAAACATGCAAAAATGACACGAGAAAAAGTATTTTACTATATATAAATTAAATAATTTTTTCAGGTTGTTTGCTGTTATTTGGAAGGAAAATTATGTGTATTTAGGATTGAAAATTGGTAAAATATAATCAATATATTTTATAAAATTCTTGCTATTTTACAGATCTTTCCTGTTTTTTATAATTATGATCAAAAATCTGTATTTTTACATGTTGTGATTTGTTCTTTTACCATTTTTTTGAAGAATTACACACCTTTTTTTTTTACTAATATTGAAAGAAAATATGTATATTAAGGATTGAAAAATGTTTTTTATTTACATTTATTTTTCCTCTTTTGCTAGATTACAGTTAATATCTAATTCAAACACAACAAAAAGCATTAATTTACATGTTAACTGTAAAAAAAAAAGTTCCAAACTGTAAATGTCCGCATCAAAAATCTGTATTTTTTAAATGGAGAGAAATTTCACAATTTTTACTTTATTTAAAACTTTAAAATATTTTGCTATTTTGCAGATATTTGCTGTTATTTAAAAGGAAATTATGTATATGAGGGAAAACAAAAAATTACTGTTATTTTATAGGATTTTCTTGTTTTGTTAAATTACAGAATAAAGGTATTCATTAAATTTTAACCTAAAAGAAAAATCTTTAAAATAAAAATATTATTATTATTATTATTATTATTATTATTATTATTATTATTATTATTATTATTATTATTATTATTATTATTATTATTGTATTTAATCAACTATAAACATTACTGTACAGGCATTTGTGATTTTTATTTACATTACAAATTATTTATATTAATTATTGTTTAAAACGTGTTTAAAAAATAACTGTTACTTTGCACATTTTTATAACTAACTGTTTTATTAAATTACAGATAACATTCAGTAATTTTTTATTTTAATTACAGAATAAAGGTATTAATTTACATGTTAACCTTAAAATACTAAAATATTATGCACATTATTATTATTATTGTTATTATTTTTGCCATATCCGAATCAATAATAAACATTTTACAGATATTTGAGTTTTATTTGAAATACAAATTATGTATATTGTTTAAAAAAATTATTGTTATTTTACTAAATTTTCCTGTTTAAATCACAGATAATATTCATCAATAATTAAATACAATTATAGAAAAGGTACTAATTTACATGTTAATCATTAAAAATATCAAAAATATGAAATTAGTGTTGAATCTTGAAAAACGGTGGCCATTTTGAATGTTTTTATCTAAATGAGCAGCCATATTTGGTTCTCAGGTGTTCCTCTGGTTCTCAGGTGTATCAGTTCTGACAGAGGTTCCTCTGGTTCTCAGGTGTTCCTCTGGTTCTCAGATGTTCCTCTGGTTCTCAGGTGTTCCTCTGGTTCTCAGGTGTATCAGTTCTGACAGAGGTTCCTCTGGTTCTCAGGTGTTCCTCTGGTTCTCAGATGTTCCTCTGGTTCTCAGGTGTTCCTCTGGTTCTCAGGTGTATCAGTTCTGACAGAGGTTCCTCTGGTTCTCAGGTGTTTCTCTGGTTCTCACATGTTCCTCTAGTTCTCAGGTGTTCCTCTGGTTCTCAGGTGTTCCTCTGGTTCTCAGGTGCATCAGTCCAGCCCTGGCGGTCAGTCATCATGCAGCAGCGAACCATCACCACTTGGCGGCGCCACCAACCATGACAGTGGAGTAGAGATGGCGGTGCTCAGCGGGGGGAGTCTGGAGGACCTCAGCGCCCTCGATGACCTCAATGAAGGATCCGGCGGCGTCGCAGCGGCGGGTCTAAACTTCAGGAAGCAGCTCAGCATCAGCCAGAGCCTCAAGCAGCTCAAGACGGAGAAGCTGAAGGCGGCGATGGACTCGTGTCGGTGGGAAAACAACCCAACAGAACCGGGCCTCGGCACCAAACTCCCACCGATACCAGCTAGAGGTGAGTCGAGCTCCGCAACCTGCTAGCAAGAAATATTTGATTAAGTTTGTCCATTTCCATCTCAGTTTGGTTCTTTTGGTTTCAAGCTTCTGATTGAGCTTTGATTCCTCTGGATACCTACCGCCAAGCATGGAGGTGGCGGTATCATTATACTATTGATTTAAGTGACTCAGGTCTGAGTCAACAAGACAAGAAATTTAGTTAAATTTGTTGTTTTGTTGACTACAACTGCTGACTCCTCTGAGCCAGAAACTACCTGAGGTTCAGAGGGTTAGCTTAGATGGTAAGACCGCCTCGCAGTCCTACAGGTTTGACAATTAATGTCCTCATGCGTCTGTTCTCAGGGTCCGTCCTGGACAGTCCCAGTTTGGGTGGTGATCCGGTGTCCTTCCCTGGTTCTGATAAAGTGACTGTGGTGGGAAACCTGTCGGATCGATGCGAAAGCACCTCCAGCACCTTGACTTCGGTTTACAGCCGCCGGTCCTCAGGCATCTCCCCTGGTTTTTCCAGCCAGGCTTCCGAACTCGACTGCCCCGGCAACGTCACCTCAGCGGACTCCTACGACCCGATATCCGCCGACTTCTCGTGGCGCTCCAGTCAGGCCAGTCAGCGTGGGGGGAAATTGGGCGGCTGTGGGAGCCCCCTCATCCTGACCCCAGCCCAGCACTACCATCTCAAGGCTAAATACGCTGCTGCCACTGGGGGGGCACCACTGACACCTCTTCCTTACGTGGACCACATCCTCCAGTCCTCTAACAGAGTCCTTCCGTCCAGGCAGTATGGAAGCTTGATGCCCCATGAGGTTCCGTCCAACATCCCCCGCCGAGCCAGTGACCCGGTGAGACAGCTGGTGATGGATCCTTCCAGCCGGCCTCGAATGCAGCGGTACAACAGCTTGGACACCATGCAGCCTCGTACGCCTCCTGCAGCAGATCACCAGCGTTTATCCCAGCAAGCTTTCGTCCAACACTTCCCTTCCAGCATTTCAGTCATCATGGACACAAGCAACACCCCGGATAAAGACCCATCACTGCCCGACCTCAACAACGCAACCAACAGAGCATCAACCGATCACCAAGATTGTCAAGGAACCTTCACCCTCCAGCAGCAGTTGTACCACCAGAGAAGGATGAACCTGAACCAGTCCACTCAGGTTCTGCCCTCTTTGAGTCCAGGGATGTGTCCATCTTCGCTGAGGAACAACGGACCCATCCAGTGGTACAAAGCCTCTTCAGGACTCGCCCGAGGGAACCTGGTCGTCCACCAGCAAAACCAGAACTTTGGATCTCTTAATCACAATCTCAGCTCCAATCAGCAGAGATGCACTCAACCGAACTCTGAACCGGGAACAAACGTCTTCCAGCATCTCAACGAGGCGGTCAGATCTCAGTGCAGGTTCAGCGAAGGCATCAGTTGGTGTGACAGGAATGGAAACAAGCCGGTGCATGTTCAACTAGAGGACTGTGAAGGACCGATGTTGATTCTCCAGCCGAGGCCACCAACGGAACCCAAACCTCAGCAGCAAACAAGGGACCCACCAGATTCCAAGTTCTCCACTGCGTTAGGACTTCACTGCAGTGGTAACTCAGATGCCGTGCACTACACGGGGCAGATTCATGTATTTGAGCCCAATGGGAACTTTCATGTACCTTCTCTGGTGGACCTACCTTCTTTTGAGAACTACGCAGCATCTCCTGGTTCAAGCGGGAACCAGGCGGCGCTGGAGCAGATCGACTTCGACATCATGCTGGACGATGGGGATCTCTCCAGCCTCGTGTCGGGAACCCTGAGTCCAGGTTTGCTGCAGAGTCCTTCCCAGAACTCCTCCCGCCTCATGACGCCCAGGAATTTGGTCACGTTGCCGCCGGTGTCGCTGGGCAACATGGAGATCGGGGAAATTGGCTCCTCTGGCAGAGGAAAGCAAGTTCCTCAACCTGATTTCTTAGCTACAAACTAAACTTTCCTCTGACAGGAATGTGTTCGCACAACAAACATTCACTTCGGACTGATGGGATTTGGTGCCAGAAACTTCTGCAGCGTCTTGTTTTGATGTACAGTCTTAATTGCTCATTATTGAAAATGACAGTTTTCTATTGTTTTTTTGAAAAGCCATAATTCTGTTTTTCTGCCTTGCTGCAGTTGTGAACAAATATTTACTTACACTTGTAAAAATTCATGTATATCACAGCAGTCTTTAGGTTCCTGTGTTTGCTATAGCATGTATTTTGGTTCTTTTATAGATTTACTCTAAAGGTCTTCTGGAAATAGTTCCATGGTCTCTTAACTTCTCTTATGTTTGACTACAGCTGCTGACTCCTCTGAGCCAGTTTAAATAGAACCCATTAGATCCACTCATTAGACTCTTTCTGTGGTCAGATGGAACAAAAACTGAGCAGAAATATGTTTGGAGGAGAGAAGATGAGGCCTTCAACCACAAGAATACCAAACCTACCGTCAAGCATGGAGGTGGCAGTATCATGCTCTGGGGCTTTCTAGAAGTGCTTCTGGACTGGTTTCAGACTGGATGTTGGACTGGTTCTTAGACTTTTTCTTTAGGACTGCTTGAGGTTTGGTTGGGGTCCCGATTTTGTACTGGTTGTTGACTTATCTAGGACTGGTTTACTACTGGTTTTTATGACTGGTATGACTGGTTTCAGGCTGCATGTTGGGCAGTTTTTGCACTTTTAGGAGTAGTCTAGGTTTTATTTTGATCTTGGGTTTTTGATGTTTTTAGGACTGGTTTCGGACTGTTTTCTAGAAGAGCTTCTGGACTGGATTCAGACTGTATGTTAGACCAATTTTGGACTTTATTTAGGAGTAGCTTCTTTTGGTTTGGTCTTGATCTTGTACTGGTTTTAGACTTTTTGAGGCCTGGTTTCAGATCGTCTTAAGTGGATCACCAAACCGACCATCAAGCATGTTGGTGGCAGTATCATACTCTGGGGTTTTCTAGAAGACTTTTTTAGGAGTAGTTTAGGTTTGGTTTTGGCCCCGGTTTTGCTCTGGTTTTAGACTTTTTCAGAACCGGTTTCAGGCTGCATTCTGACTGGTTCAGAACATTGTTTTGGCCTGGTTCAGGTTTGATTTGAGGACTGGTTTCAGACTACCTTAGGTGGGTTTTAGACTTTTTTTAACCACAAGAACGCCAAACTGACGATCAAGCATGGTGGTGGCAGCATCATGCTCTGGGGCCCAATCCTGTGTTTTGTTTCTTTCAAAAGTTTTTTAAGATCTTCTGGAAATAAAGCAAAAACTACTATGTCAAAAATATTCATACAGAAATATTAGTATTTGTCCATTTCTACATCAGTTTGGTTCTTTTGGTTTCAATCTTCTGGTTTCTCTTCTTCTTTTGGTTCTTCTTTGACTTCTCGGGGCAGAATTGGTTCAGTTCCACTAAACTTGTCGTCTTTCTGATTTGGCTCTTCAGGTTCTTGATGGGTCTAATCAGCACTGTGGGGAGACCAGTCTAGAACCTTCATTCCAGCCTGATAGAACCATTTCTTTACCACGTCTGATGTGTGTTTGGGCTCATTGTCTGGTTGAAACATCCAACCGTGTCCAAGATCAACCTTCTGCTGATGGTTTTAGGTTTTTATCCTCCTTCTTCATTGTTCCATTTACTTTGTGTGAAGCTCCAATTCCATGATACTGCCACCACCATGCCTGATGGTAGGTTTAGTGTTTTTGGGGTTAAAAAAAATCTAAAACTCACCCAAGACAGTCTGAAACCAGTCCTCAAAATGTCTCAAAGCAGGACCAGAATCAAATCTAAACCAGTCCAAAAAATGTTCACAACCAGTCAGAATACAGTCTGAAACCAGTCCTAAAGAAGTGAAAAACCAGTACAAAACAGGGACCAAAACTAAACCTAAATGTCTCCTAAAAAAGTCCAAAAACTGCCCAAAATAATCTGAAACCAGTTCTTAACGGATCATAAAGTCCAGTAGTAAACCAGTCCTAGAAATGTCAAAAACCAATATAAACCCAAACCTAAACTACTCCTACAAAAGTCCAAGACCCGCCCAAGACCATCTAAAACCAGACCTCATCCAGGACCAGATCCAGAGTGAAATAAATCCTAAAACCAAGTTTAAATCACATCCAAAACCAGGAGAACCAAGACTGAAACCAAACATAAACCAGTCCCAAGAAAGTCCAGAACACGTCCAACATCCAGTCTGAAACCAGTCCAGAAGCTCTTCTAGAAAGCCCCAGACCATGATACTGCCACCTCCATGCTTGGTGGTGTTAAACATCTCACCTCCAAACAGATTTCTGATCAGTTTTTGTTAGTTTTTTTGTGACAAAGACTCTTGTTTCAATCATTCTATCACAGAAAGTTCAGACTTGTTGTGGTATAACTGATCTCTATAAGTGCATGTGGAGTTTTGTTCACAACTGCAGCCACCAGCGGTTCTTTCGGTTGTCGTCCAGGTCTGCAGTAAGATCACTTTTCTAAGTGCCTGCCTCAGCTAAGCATTAAACTGTACTTGGAATGTACCATCACTGTAAATTACCGGAGCTCGGCTTTGTTTCAGATCATTTCTGCTGGAGTTCAATCATCGCTTCCCTCAGCGAGACGGGATCTGATTAGTGATTAACTTTGACGTCCGGGTGTCAGATGAAGCGGAACGTTGACGAATCGACCGATCAGCTCTGAATACTGAACATCCGAGGGCAGGATCTTCCTTTTTCTACGCCGTCGCAGCAGCAGTTTGTTTGTTTGTGCAGAACGAAATGTCTGTAAATATCGTTTGTACATTTTTAAGAAATACAACGCTGACTTTGATTTTTTCAAACGGGTGTTTTTGTGTCGTCATTTCTGATTCCCTTCTTGGTCATTTTCACGTACAAAAACTAGATTCTGACAATGTCAGAATGCCTATCAGTATCTTAAACAGATAAAGAACATATTTATTTAATATTTCTATGGTAAAAATGCGTTTAAATGAAAAGAAATACAACAAAACAGCAAAATAAAATTTTTTTAAAAACTATATTTTATCTGATTTTTCATGCTTATCAGTATCCTAAACAGAAAAAAATAAACATTTATTTCATATTTCTCTGGTAAAAATGCATTTAAATTACAAAAAAAAATGCAACATAAAAATAAAATATAATAACTGTATTTTAACAGATTTTTGATGCTTATTGGTATTTTAACCAAATAAATACATATTTGCTTAATATTTTTATGGGATAAACTTTTCTTAATGAAAAGAAATGAAACAAAAAATAAAATAAAATGTAATAATAATTGTATTTTGACAGATTTTTTTGTGCTTATTGGTACTTTAACCAAATACAAACATATTTGTTTACTATTTTTGTAGTACAAACGTGTTTTAATGACAAAATGCAACAAAAAATTTAATAAAATGTAATAGAAATAGTATTTTAATGCAAAGTGACATTTTAATCTAATAAAAACACATTTTTAAATGTTTTTGTAATAAAAATGTGTTAAAAGACAAAAAAATGCAAAATATATATAATAAATATTGTATTTTGACAGATTTTTGATGCTTATCGGTATTTTATACAGATGAAAACACATTTATTTAGTATTTCTGTGGTAAAAATAACTTTTAATGACAAAAAATGCAACAAAGAATTAAATAAAATATAATAAAAACTGCATTTTGACAGATTTTTGATGCCAATTGGTATTTTTAGACAAATAAAAACATATTTAGTTAAAATTTTGGGGGTAAAAACGTGCTTTAAAGACAAAAAATGCAAAATATATATGTAATAAAATTGGATTTTGACAAATTTTTGATGCTTATCGGTATCTTAAACAGAAAAAGACACATTTATTTAATATTTCTGTGGTAAAAAAAAAATGTTTTAATGACAAAAAAACTGCATTTGGTTCTGGTTGTGACCGACTCTAGAACCATTACAGAATCTTTCTACACATCTATTGAAGCTCCACAGTAACGTTCAGGGTCAGTTTTACACCTGAAACTCTGTTGTGACGTCAGAAAAGGGTCATTTGAGGATTATTCTGTGAATAATTCAGCAGCACTGAGAAAGCTTTGCAGTGTTATTGTGTCCCCACATAGAGAAGATTTAGTTTTTTCATCATAGATTCAGTGACTCAGAAACTACAGCAGCTCTGGACGTCCTGAAGGCTGAACAATCACAAGAACTCACCAGATTAAACGTCCTGAAATGCAAAGTAATGAGCAAAAAACTGCTGAGAACCAAAACGTCATGATTTATGCGAAATAATACAAAATCAGGACCAAAATCAAACCCAAACTACTCTTGAAAAGTCCAAATACTGCCCAAAATACAGTCTGAAACCAGTCCTCAAAAAGTTAAAAACCAGGACCAAAATCAAACCTAAACCAGTCCTAAAAACCAATAGTTACCAGTGCTAGAAACAGACTGAAACTAGTCCTCAAAAAGTCAAAAACCAGGACCAAAATCAGAACCAAAACCAAACCTAAACTACTCCTAAAACTAATCCAAAACCAGTCCAGAAGCTCTTCTAGAAAGTCCCAGAGCATGATACTGCCACCTCCATGCGTGATGGTAGGTTTGGTGTCCTTTGGGTTAAAAACAAGTCTATATCCCCCCCTAAGACAGGCTGAAACCAAGACCAAAAAGGTCTAAAATCAGGACCAAAATCAAACCTAAACTACTCCTACAAAAGTCCAAAAGCTGTCTAATATACAGTCTGAAACCAGTCCATAACTAGTCATAAGAACCAGTTGTAAACCAGTCAAACACTCAGTCTGAAACCAGTCCATAACCAGTCACAACAACCAGTAGTAAACCAGTCCTAGGAACAGTCTGAAACCAGTCTAGACACTTCTAGAAAGTCCCAGAGCATGATACTGCCACCACCATGCTTGGCGGTAGGTTTAGTGTTCTTGGGGTTACCAAAAAAAAGTTCTAAAGCCCGTCTAACATGGTCTGAAACCAGTCCTAGAAAAGTTAAAACTGGGACCAAACCAGTCACTTTTATGGTGTAAAGCAGTAAAATGGACTAAAGTTTGTTTCGTCACAAACCAACAGGAAACAGGAGTTCTGTCGACTCCAGATCTTCCTCCTGAATAATTGAGGAGCTGAACTAAACTTCCTCGACCTCGACTCACCTCAGCAGCTCGACGTCCGGCTGGAAATGAGCGCCGACGGATCGACCCAGAGGAGGAAAACATGAAACAGCGGAACTCAGCCGAGGATTCGTTTCATCTGCAGCAGCTCGTCGCTTCCCATCCCGTCAGAGATCAGAAAGAAATAAAACCAACAGCAGCAGGACAGGCTCGCATTCAGAGGACGCTTTCTAAAGAGAGATCACATATAAGAGGAAATAAATAGAAATACTAAATAATAAGGGACTTCCAGGAGCAGATTTACTGGATTCTGACACATTTCTGATGATTTTAAACAGTTAACACATTTATTGCATATTTGGTGGTGAAAACGTGTTTTAAAGACAAAAAATGCAAAAATATATATAATAAAAACTCTATTTTAGCAGATTTTTGATATTTATCGGTATTTCAAACAGATAAAAACACATTCATTTCATATTTCTGTCAAAAAACTTTTAATTACAAAAAATGCAAAAAAAAATGAATAAAAAGTGTATTTTAACAGATTTTTGATGCTTATCGATATTTTAAACACAGAAAAACATTCATTTAATATAAAAACATGTTTTAATAACAAAAAATGCAACAAAAAAGAAAAAAATGTTAAGAATTTGGGGAAATTTATTTGCTGTATTAAAATTTAATTAGTCAGTTTTATTTATTAGGGAAAAAAGAAAATGTGTGAAATTTTGCTAAATATCAAATAGATTTCCATTATTATTTTTTTAGGACATACATAAAAAAATGAAGAAGAAAGAAAGAAAGAAAGAAAGAATAATATAAATAGATAACTAAATAAGTAGAGAAAAAATAAAGAGGGAAAAATAAACAGAGAAATACACAGAGTATAAATAAATAAGTTAATTAATTAATTAATACATAAATAAAGAAATAAACAAATAGAGATCTGTTGATTTAAAGCTAAACTTTCACTTCCGCTGTTGTACGTCCGCCGCTGTGTCGCCGTGACGACATGCCAAGAGCCAAAATGGAGGCCGACGTGAAGGAGACTCTCCCTCTGACACCTCATCAGCATGGCGGCGTCGTTAGCGACCATGTGACAGGCCAACGAGGCCGATGATGGATCGAGGCCTCGCTCCTTCCTATTAGGCCAAAATGGAAATTCCCCTTGGAGCTCCGAGGCCTGATTAATTTATGAATCAATCTGAGGAGCCGGTGGTCGAAGCGGCAGCTGAGGAGTCCGTCGGCCTCCATTTGGATCTGGGACGTTATGAATATGTAGAGGGTTCATCCTCTGAGGACCAGGAGGCTCCATCATATCCTCACATTATGACGGCATTTAAAGTCACAGCGTTAAAACAAGACACCGATTATCTCCTGACATGAAACTATAACATGATGCACTGTTAAAAACACATTTATAGCATAGTTTAACAGGACTTTCCACTGTTATTTTACAGATTACACCTGGATTTGTATAAATTACACAGAAAATGTTGCAAAATTAGAAGAAAATTGGTTTTAATTCATGTGTTTAATTTAAAAACTGTAAATAACATCCACATCAATAAAGTATGTTAATAAGAGTAAGTATTTTTTTTAGTTTTACTGCATTTAAAAACAAAAAACAAAAAAATAACTAGTTTAAAGATAAGCATGGTGGTGGCAGCATCATGATTAAAGCATGGTGGTGGAAGCATTATAGTGCTATTTTTACTGTATTAAAATATGATTATTCTATTAAGACTTTACAGTTTTCCACCATTAAATGTGCTTTATTTTGATTTATTTTGTTTTATTTTCATTTAAACGTGTCGACACATGAAGTCCTGAAGCTCCATGAATCCAGAATTCTTCTTTTTTTATTTCTTCTTTTTTATTTCCTCTTTTTTATTTCTTCTTTCTTAACTCTTCTTTCCATGTGTGGCCCTGCAGGGAATCATGTTTTATTAAGAGCCTCATTTGAATCGAGCCACTTCCTGCTAAATATTAATCCTCGGAGGTCAAACAGTGGAGGGTCCTCAACCCTGAAACTTTAATGGAGCCTCCTACCAAAGGAAAAGCTTCTCCAGAGCTGCACCATCAAAATAAGTCTAAATAATAATAAAGTCTAATAAGTCTAAAATAAACTATATGGAAAAGAAACTGTGAAAATAACAGCAAATATCTGTGAAATTATTCAAATTTTAGGGAATTTAAACAATGAAATTTGTCTAATTTTACATTTTACATGTTGTAAAGTAAGATTATTTAAGATTTGTAGAAGTTATTCACATTTTTTACAGTTTGTTTAGTAAATTGTTTAAATTTCAATTAAAATCTGTGAAAAATAAATGAAAACATTTTTACAATCTCATTTTTCATTAAGATATATTTACATATGCATATTTTTATTTAAATAACAGCACATATCTGTAAAATAAACAGATTTTAATGCAGTAAAATGTGTAAAAGTTTGTAAAAACACAGATTTTTGATGTGGACAAGTTTTACAGTTTGTTTTTTTTTCATTTGCATTTTTTATTTCAATATGTAAATTAAAACATATGATTATCTGTAATTTTTGAAAAAAGCAACCTGTAAATTCTTCAAAATATTAAAAAAAATGTATAGGTACTATTCATTTATTATTGAATATATATTATTGATTATCATTTATTATATATTATTTATTCACAATGTTTCATATATCTTTATCTATTATTTATTTATAATTTATTATATATTTTTTATTTATTTTCACATATTATTTATTTGTTATTTCTTGTAAATCATTTATTTAACCATATTTTTTCTTTCAAATAAAAACAAATATCTGTAAAATAATTGTATTTTTTCTAATTTTTAAAATGTTATTAACTTTTTATTAATTTTCTGCTTGTTATTTTAACCTTAAGTTTTTTTAATGTTTTTTGTAAAAAAAAAAAATTTTAAAATTAAATTACACTCCAAAAATTACACTATTTTTTATCATTTAAATCCTCTAAAAATAAAATAATTCTGTAAAAATTGTGGAATTTTATATTTTGTTTTAAAATAAAGATTTTTTCAAATTTAATTTATATCATTATTATTTATCTTTTATTTTCCGTTTTTTTGTAGACATTATTCACAGTTTCATGACAAAAACTATTCTATTTTTTGCCGATTTAAATCCAGAAATAGAGGAAATTTATGCCACAAAATAAACTATCACTATTTTACGTTCCTAATATTCATAATTTTATCAGCAAATATCTGTGTAAAAGCCTTAAAATAAATAAATTCAATTAAATAACTGACAGTTTTAGAGTTATTTTGTTAATTATTACATGTTTGATTGTCAGTAAATAATAATAAATTTATCAGAAGCATTAAAATCTGTATAAAACGTTTCTTTTTACGGTGCGTTGGAGCGTAAAGTGTTGGATTACAGCAGTTTTGTTTTCTTTTTTTTTCTGTGTTGGAGGATTGAAGCGGCGTTTTGATTCTGGTGTCGTGAACTAAACGCTGATGAATATTCATCTCCTGTTTTTATGCTAAATAACATCTGTTTTCCAGCCAGCCGCCATCTGTCGCTGATATTAGCCACGAAAACAACCGACGAGCCTCTGATTCTCATTCAGTTCCAGCCGCAGCCTCGTTTAGAAGTTTTCATCTGGAACGTGCTGCAGAAGAACCTTTAAACTTCCTGTTTGGAATCTAAAATTAACGCTCATTACTCCTCTGATGGGACATCGGTTTTATTTTGAAGGACTCGCTGCAGAAATAAAAGACAGCTTTGCAGTTTTTTCACTTTTTTATTGTCTGCAGCGTTGCATTAATTTGAAAATCCATTTCACACCGACAGACTGCATGGAGCCCTTCAAAATAAAAGCACCAAAGTCCAACAACAAGGCAGCAAACTTAAAAACTATCTAAAGTTGTGCATTAAAACACAAAAATGGTTTATTTTAAATGCTAAATGCTCAAAAACCGCATTACAGCGAGACAAAAGTACCAACAAACTGATGCAACAATCACCACAAAGACACACTAAACGTTCAGAAAAAGACACAAAAATCTGATTAAATGATGCAAAAATCACCGCAAACACACACATCACCCCAAATATATGCAACTTCATCACAAAAACACACTAAATAAGCCCAAAATAAGCCCAAAATAAGACAAAAAAACCCAATAAAATGATGCAAAATCACCACAAACACACAAATCCTTGTAAAAAATATGCAAAAATCACAAAATTACACAATTTCACCACAAAATACACTAAACTACCAAAAAGAGACACAAAAAACCAGCTACAAAGATGCAAAGTCACCGTATAAATATGCAATTTGACAAAAAAAGGCACAACAACTTGATAAAATGATGCAGTCACCACAGAAAAAATATAAAATCATCTTAGAAACTCAAAATTACATCACAAAGTTTTAAAAGCACCACAAAAAAGATGTAAAACCACCTCCAAAAGGCATACAATTCTCCTAAAAAGACAAAAGTACCACAAAAAGTTGCAAAATCACAACAAACACACAAAAGTCACCCCAGAAAGGATGTAGAAATCACCACAAGCACACAATATCCCTACAAAAAGTTGAAAAAATCACAAAATAATGCAATTTGACCACAAAGACACACTAAAGTACCAAAAACAGACACAAAAACCCAATAAAATGATGCAAAAATCACCACAAAAAAATGTAAAATCACCTGAAAGACTCAAAATGACCACAGAAAGATGCAAAATCCTTCTAAAAAGACAACAGTACCACAAAAAGATGGAGAATCACCACAAACACACAACAGTCATCGCAAAACTGTGGCAATAAAAAACACACTAAACTACCAAAAACAGACACAATCATGACATCATCACTCCTATAAGACACCACAGAACAATGATTAACTGGAGTTTAACTGGACTAATTAAACATTAAGGCTGAGCTTTTTAATTAATAACACTGTAGAGTCTAATACAGGGGTGTCCAACATGAGGCCTGTGGGCCAAAAGCGGCCCTCCAGAGGGTCCAATCCGGCCCTCAAAGTGTAAAAATTCCAGAGAAGACTTTAACTGCAGATTGGAAATTAGTGAAACTATAAATTTAAAATAATTTCTAGACCACGACAAGTTGTTTAGATCAGAAAGTAAAATACTGGATTGTTCATTGTTCTTTTGTCATTTTGTGTCACATTTCTCTAATATTTTGCCATGTTTTGTCGCTTTTTGTCTTTTTTTGTCTGACTTTTGTCATTTATCTCATGTTTTTGTCGTTTTGTGTTCCGTTGTCTCACTTGTGTATTTTGTCTTATTTTTGTCACTTTGTGTTCTGCTTTATTTGTCGTATTGTGTGTTTTTTGTCTTGTTTTTGTCATTTGTCCATTGTTTCGTTGATGCGTAACTTTTTTGTCTCATTTTTTGTCTCATTTTTTGTGGTTTTGTGTCTCGTTTTTGCACTGAATCAAAGGAACATGAGGAGTTGTGGTTATTTCTGGGTTCTTCTGCTGTGGTTTTACTGCTCCGGTCCACTGGAGATCAGACTGGACAGAATGTGGAACTAAAGACGTCCTCAAACGTCTGTATTTAGACGCCGTTACAGCAGCAGAAGGAGATATTCGTGTGTTTTATAGTCGATGTGATTCTGTTTCATTAACCTGAACCTGCGGCCGTCAGATCACTGGTGGAACAGGAAGTAGAATAAATCAGATGTGCTGCAGATGTTCCTGCTGAACCCTGGAGTCGTTCTGGGGGTTTAGAAGGTTCTGGGGGTTGGAGGTGTGGGGCGGCGTCAGCAGCTCTGGGAGGTCATCGCCGTGGACCAGAACCTCCGGGTCGCTGCTCTCTGGAGGTGCAGGGATGGAGGTCCTCATTAAACGCCTCCTCCACGCCTCGGGCTCCTTCTCCCAGGAACCAACGAACGCCGGGACCGTCCAGGAGTCACCGTCTGACGGCTGCTGGGTTCTGATGAGAACCAACAGAACCACCCGGAACCTCCAGGTCCGACTCCTGGGAGTCATGGAGTTAATGTGGAGGATTTAATTCAGCTCCTCAGGAAGGAATCAGAGACCAGACGGACAGAAAAATACAACATTTAGCTGCTTTCGACTTAGAGTTCCTCTAATCTGTACAGGAAAGATTAAAAAACACCACAAAAACACAAAAATCACCACTAAATGATTAAAAATTTACACAAAATGATGCAACCTCACTACAAAAACACAATAAAGAAAGAAGCAAAATCACCACATAAACTCAAAATCACTACAAAAAGTTGCAAAATCACCATAAAACACACAAAATTCCCCCCAAAGAATGATACAATTTGACCACAAAAACACACTGAACTACCAAAAAAAGACACAAAAATCTAATAAAATGATGCAAAGTCAAAACAAATACAAGATTTAACAGTTTTAGTCTCAGAGTTCCTCTGATCTGTACAGGAAGGATGAAAAAATCACAAAGATCACCACTAAACCATAGAAAATCAACACAAAATGATGCAATCTCACCACAAAAACATAATAAACTACCAAAAAAAGACAACAACTGGATAAAATGATGCAAAAGTCACCACAAAAAGTTGGAAAATCTACAGAAAAGATGCAAAATTTCCACAAAAAAGAAGCAAAATCACCACAGAAACTCAAAATCACTAAAAAAAAGACACTAAATCGCCTTAAAACTGATGTAAAAATCACTACAAACACACAAAGAAACCCCAAAAGTATCCAATTTCACCACAAAAACAGCCTACTAAAAAAGGACACAAAAATCAGATAAAATTATATAAAGTTACCACAAAAAGATGAAACATGACCACAAAAAGATGTAAAACTACCTCCAAAAGACAAGAAATCCTCCTAAAAAGACACAAGTACCATAAAAAGTTGCAAAATCACAACAAACACACAAAAGTCACACCAGAAATGATGCAGTTTGACCACAAAAACACATTAAACTAGCCAAAAAAGACACAAAAACCAGACAAAAGACGCCAAGTCACCACAAAAACTCACTAAATCACCATAAAACTGATGCAGAAATTCCAGTGGTGGAATTTTTCAACTTGTTGTTGTGCTTTTGAGTCTTTCAGGTGAGTTGTAAGTGTTTTTTGTTGTCACTTTGCATCATTTTATCAGGTCTCTGATTTTTGTGTTGAAATTCCATATATTTGGGTTGACTTTTGTGTGTTTGTTGTGATTTTTGCATCAGTTTTAAGGTGATTTCGTGTCTTTTTGTTGGGATTTTGAGTTTCTGTGTTGATTTTGCTTCTTTTTATGTAGAAATTTTGCATCTTTTTTGGAGATTTTCCAATCTTTTGTGGTGATTTTTCAACTTTTAGTGATGAATTAGTATCATTTTATCGGGTTTTTGTGTCTCTTTTTTGCAGGTTAGTGTGTTTTTGTGGTCAAATTGCATCATTTTGTGATTTTTTTGCATTTTTTGTGGTGATTTTGCAACATTTTATAGGGATGTGTGTTTGTGGTCATTTTTGCATCACTTTTCAGTTGATTTAGTGTCTTTTTTAGTGATTTTGAGTTTATGTGGTGACTTTGCTTCTTTTTTCTGGTAATTCTGGATCTTTTCTTGAGATATTGTTTCTTTTTCTGGTAATCCTGCATCTTTTCTGGTGATTCTTGCATCTTTTCTGGTGATTTTTGCATCTTTTCTGGTAATCCTGCACCTTTTCTGGTGATTTGTCTGTTCAGTGTTCCCATAACGAGTCTAGAAGCTCCACAGATGATGCTGCGTCTCGTCTGGTTTGTGAATCCTGAACAGACTAATCAGTGGAACGACACTAATGAGCTGAAAGCAGCGTTTCATCAGCAGCTGAATGTTTCATGTGTTCTGTTCGAGGCCCTGCAGCAGGAAAACACACAGAAACTGTTTATGATGTGTGTTCAGACCTGACGTCTGTTTTCACGGGCGATGAAATAATAAACTCAAACACAGAGAAGAACGGCGTCAAGCGTCTGGAAGGAGACGGATCAAAGATGGAGACGCCTCGGGTTCAGGGGTTACCATGGAAACGTCTCACCTTCCGGATGTCTGGGGTCACCAGAGTTCATGAAATCAGGCTTCAGACGCCCAGCTGACGTCTCAGTTGTGACAGATTTAGACAAAAACAACAGAAAAAAATCTACTTTTAGTTAAAACTGCAGCTCTTTCTGTCACTTTGACTAAAAACTGTTGAATTAATCGCCATTAAAATGACCAAAATAGGGACTTTTGTTCACATTTGACTGATAAAGACTTCCAGCTGCAGGATTTCTGTCTGTTCTAAACTAACGTTAGCATAGAGAGGAGATCAGGTCGGATGGACGGGTCAATAAATCACACAAAACAGGATATTGTTGTTTTTTCATTCCCGTATCAATAAAGATTCCTGGCTAAAGTTAGCAGGAAGCGGCGTCCGGAGGCTAAAGTTAGCAGGAAGCAACGTCTGGAGGCTAAAGGTAGCAGCAAGTGGCGTCTAGAGGTTAAAGTTAGCAGGAAGCAACGTCTGGAGGCTAAAGGTAGCAGCAAGCGGCATCTACAGGTTAAAGTTAGCAGTAAGTCCAGAGGATAAAGCTAGCAAGAAGTGGCATCTAGAAGCTAAAGCTGACAGGAAGTCGTGAGGCTAAAGTTAGCAGGAATCGGCGTCTGGAGGCTAAAGGTAGCAAGAAGCAGCATCCAGAGGCTAAAGTTAGCATGAAGTCCGGAGGATAAAGCTAGCAAGAAGTGGCATCTAGAAGCTAAAGCTGACAGGAAGTCCTGAGGCTAAAGTTAGCAGGAATCGGCGTCTGGAGGCTAAAGTTAGCAAGAAGCAGCGTCTAGAGGCTAAAGTTAGCATGAAGTCCGGAGGCTAAAGTTCACAGGAAATCCAGAGGCTAACGTTAACAGGAAGTCTGAAGGCTAATGTTAGCAGGAAGTCCGGAGGCCAAAATTAGCAGGAAGTCTGGAGGCTAAAGTTAGCAGGAATCGGCATCCGGAGGCTAAAGTTAACAGGAAGCAGCGTCCAGAGGCTAAAGTTAACAGGAAGTCCGGAGGCTAAAGTTAACAGGAAATCCAGAGGCTAACATTAACAGGAAGTCTGGAGGCTAATGTTAGCAGGACGTCTGGAGGCTAAAGTTAGCAGGAAGTCCGGAGGCTAAAGTTAGCAGGAAGTCTGGAGGCTAAAGTTAGCAGGAAGTCCGGAGGTTAAAGTTAACAGGAAGTCTGGAGGCTAAAGGTAGCAGGAAGTGGCGTCTAGAGGTTGAAGTTAGCAGGAAGCAACGTCCGGAGGCTAAAGTTAACAGGAAGTCTGGAGGCTAAAGTTAACAGGAAGTCCAGAGGCTAAAGTTAACAGGAAGTCCGGAGGCTAAAGTTAACAGGAAGTCCAGAGGCTAACGTTAACAGGAAGTCTGGAGGCTAAAGCTTGCAGGAAGTCCAGAGGCTAAAGTTAACAGGAAGTCCAGAGGCTAACGTTAACAGGAAGTCTGGAGGCTAAAGTTAGCAGGAAGTCTGGAGGCTAAAGCTAACATGAAGCGGCGTCCGGAGACTCGCCGCCATCAGACCAAAGTTAACAGGAAGCTGCTGAAGCGTAGCGGCGTTTCTGGCCTGTCAGCGGCTAATCAGGGTGGATGATGGATGGTGTTTATTCTGCGCTGATGGAACGCTGCCCCCCGCCTCATCATAACTGGAATAAAAGGACAGATCAGGCCGGCGTTTTATTAAATTATCAGAACCCATAATCTGCATTAATGCGGCTGCAGGATGTCGGGGGGAGGACGGGGAGGCTCCACCTTGAAAAGATGGCCGCGACCTTGGGCCCCCCGCCGATCCTCGACACGTCGCCATGACACCTGACACGCCTGTCACATGACGCAGCGACTGTCAGACCGTCAGCCTGGTCCTGATCTCTGTTTGACTCCTCTACAGTCCACAAGCTAAGAGTACTGGCATCAAAAAGAGATGACAAATTATCATAGGAAGATCAACATTATCATAGAAAGATGAATAACTGTCATAGAAAGAAGAAGAACTATCATAAAAAGATGCAAAACTATAAGAAAAGATGCAAAATTATAAGAAAAGATACAAAATTATCATAAAAAGACACAAAACTATTATAAAAAGATGAAAAATTATAAGAAAAAGACTAAAAATTATAAGAAAAAGACTAAAAATTATTATAAAAAGATGCAAAACTATAAGAAAAGATGCAAAATTATAAGAAAAGATACAAAATTATCATGAAAAGACACAAAATTATCATAAAAAGATAAAAAATTATCATAAAAAGACTCAAAATAATTATAAAAAGGTGCAAAACTGTAAGAAAAGATACAAATTTAAAACAGAAAGATGCAAAATTAGAACAAAAAGATACAAAATCATCATAAAAAGATTAAAAATTGTTTTAAAAAAGATGAAAAATTATTATAAAAAGGCAAAACTATCATATAAAGATGAGAAATTATTAAGCAAAGATTAAAAATGATCAAAAAAGATTTTAAAAATTATGAAAAGATGAAAAATTTGCATAAAAGACACAAAATTAGCAGAAAAAGATGAACAATGATTATAAAAAGATACAAGGTTATAATAAAAATTTGCAAAATTAGAAAAATTATCATAAATAGATGCAAAATTATCATAAAAAATTTATTATAAAAAGATGAAAAATTACTATAAAAAGATGATAAATTATCAAATAAAGATACAAAATTATCACAAAAAGACACAAAACTATGATAAAAGAGCCTAAATTATCATAAAAAGATCCAAAATTATCATGAAAAGATACAAAATTATCATAAAAAGATTAAAAATTATGATAAAAAGATGCAAAATTAGAATAAAAGATACAAAATTAAAATAAAATGATGCAAAATTTTCATAAAAAAATACAAAATCGTCATAAAAACACTTAAAATTGTTATAGAACGATGCACAATTATCATAGAAGACACAAAATTATCATAAAAAGATGCAAAATTATCATAAAAGATGAGAAATTATTATCAAATGATGGAAATCACCACAAAGAGATGCAAAATTATTATTAAAATGTTCAAAATCACCACAAACTAAGAGATGAAGGAATCACCATGAAAGCATGAAAATCAACACAAAGAGATGCAAAATTATCATAAATACATGAAAAATGACTTTAAGAAGCCTCAAAATCACCGCAAAAGACACAAAATTATCATAAAAATTCTCAAAATAATCACATAAACTAAAAAAAATCACGACAAAAACACACTGAACTACCAAAAAAAGCCACAACAAACTTATAAAATGATGCAAAATCAACAAAAAAGTCACAAAATCATCACAAAAAGTTGTAAAATCACCACAAAAGAGACAAAATCCACAGATACTGAACATTTAAGTCTCTACAGGTATTATCTTTTAACCACAAAAAGTCACACAATCACAACAAGAAGTCACAAAATCACCACAAAAATCACAAAATAACCACAATATGATGCAGAATTGCTACAAAAAGTCACAAAAATCAACTGAAAAAATTGCGAAATCATCAGATAGAAAATCACCATAAGTCAAAAAACTACTACAAAAAAGTCACAAAATCACCACAAAAAGTTGCAAAATTAAATTTAAAACGTGACGTTGGACGTTTTTTTTTTTACTTCATTGAGAGACTTTATTCTTTTTCTGTTTTTATGAATTTTTATTTCTATTTTGCTTTTGAATTGTTTATTTACCTATTTATTCTATATTTATTTTATTTCAATTAGCTTTAATTTTATGCTGGCTATACATATTTTTTATTATTATTATTTCATTTTATCTGATCTCATCGGTTTCCTCAGTTTGTTTTTTTTATTTATGTCAAGATTTTACTACATTTTAATTCTAGATATATATTTTTAATTATTCACTTGATTTTAATTATATTTTCAACTGTTATTTATCTGTTAATAATTTATGTTATGCAGTTTTATTTATTTTTATTTATTCTTATTTTAGTGGATTTTATTCACATCTGGTTTTTCCAATGAAGTTTTAATTATTTTTAGTGCATTTTTATTTCCTGCATTAAAAAAAATCTGACTGATTAATTTATTTTATCATCATCAGTTGAGCCTGTTGCAGCTCTGCAGCTCCACCTGCTGCCTCCAACCAGGAAACACAAAACCTAAAGAAGTCATCGAAAATGTTGGAGAAAAACCAGAGAAATGGGAAAAGCACGACGGATGATGCATTTATTTGACATTATTTTATGTTTAAAACTCAAATCTGAGCTTCTTATTGTTAATTCTGATGATTTTCCATCAGAAACGAACCAGATATTGAAGATTTTTGCATTTAATCTTCATCTAAAACTAAAATCTGAGGTTATTTATTGCTCGTTTTGCTGTTTTATTTGAACAAACTCAATAGAAAATGAAGCTTTTTTTGCATTTATTCTTCATCTAAAACCAAAATCTGAGCATTTTATTGGTAATTCTGTTGATTTTCCATCTCAAACTGACCAGAAAATGACCATTTATTTTTCATTATTTTACATCTAAAAAAAAACATCTGAGCTTTCTACTGCTAATTTTGTGGATTTATTGGATCAAACCAACAGTAAAATGATGGTTTTAGTTTTATTTTGTGGATTTATTGGATCAAACCAACAGTAAAATGATGTTTTTAATTTTATTTTATGGATTTATTGGATTAAACCAACAGTAAAATGATGCTTTTAGTTTTATTTCGTGTCTAAATCTGCGTTCTGCTGGTTCTACTGGTGGTTCTGCTGCTGAACGGATCATTAATTCTCAGCAGCTGACAGAACGTCGACCCGTCTGACGGACCCGACCGGACCTGGACGTGACCCGACTTCCCATCATGCAGTTGGGCGGCGCTCCCTGGAGCCTCCGAGCCATCTGCTGCTGAAGATGATGGATGATCCGTCAGAACGAGGAGGACGACCCGGAGACCCGGCAGCAGGAGGTAGAACCGGACCGGAGCCAGGATCCTCAACAGAACCACAATAAAACCTTTAAAAAAAACCTTTAATCTGGTCGGAAACATCAACAGAACCACAATAAAACCTTTAATCGGGTCAGAACCATCAACAGAACCACAATAACACCTTAAAGCTGGTTTTGTGTCTTCATTTGTCTCCATTTTGTCATGTTGTGTCTTCATTTGTCTCCATTTTGTCTTGTGTGTGATTTCTGATATTTTTCGTGTCTTTAACTGAAGGAAAACGAACCTTCAGACTGAACCATTTCAGTCTTTGGATCCTTTTTCTGCTGTTTCTGATTCTTACCTGAAGTCCTGAAGTCGAGAACAAACTTTTGGACCAGGTGGGTGTGGGTTCCTCTGAGGAGATCTGATGGAGTTCAGCTGAGGCTCTGCAGCAGGTGCTCATGGGAAATGTAGTCTGGACTCAGTGGCCGACAGGAAATCAAGTTTCTGGAGTTCTGGATCACAGTGGGTCTCATTTTTATGGTTTTGGACCTGAATTTGTCTCATTTTTACAATTTTGAGTCATAACTTCTCTAATTTTTGTCGATTTTTGGTATCAATTTCTCATTTTTGTCATTTTGTGTCTTAATTCATCTCATTTTTACCATTCTATGTCTCCTTTGTATCATTTAATGTCCTAATTCTTTCAATTTCATTTTCAGTCTTTTTAATATAGTTTTGGCCTCAGTTTGTCTCATTTTTACCATTTTTGTAGTTTTTCTGTTTTAATTTGTCTGAGTTTTGCCATTTTGTTTCCCCTTTGTGTCATTTCGAGTAATCATTTGCCTTGTTTTTGTAGTTTTCTGTCCCATTTATGCTGTTTTCTGTCTTAATTTGTCAGATTTTTGTAATTTTGGATCGCAATTTATCTAATTTTTATGCTATTATTGCTAACATATTATATATTATAGTATATGCATATATTATATACGCACAATACAGCGTGGACATCCGCGTTTACGATACAGCGTGGACATCCGCGCCGCATCGTGCATATACTATATATGCACGATACAGCGCGGATGTCCATGCGTGTTCCGCGCTCCACTCGGACGGTGATTTCTGTTGCATTGCGCGCTCACTTCCGCTTTTGATGACGTATCGTGCTCAGGCGATTCGTCGACGCGTCGTTTGTGGCAGCCCTACTTTCAACACATTCAAAATTGATTCTCTGCTCAAAAATGGCATGTTAACAATTCTCTGGTAATAAAGAAAAACTTGCAAATATTGTGTGCAAAAACAAGATTTGTAAGAAGATTTGTAAAACCACTTGAAGTCCCTTTCAGTGACTGATGTGGGTTTGCTTTGTGCTGCAGATTTTCTCCAATGGAGGCTGCAGCTGTGAAACTGCCACTCTTAGCTCATTTCCAATGTCCAGCTTTGATCTGTATTCTGTCTTGAGGCGACTGCAGAGGAAGTGATGTCACACAGGTAAGATGCTCTCCTGCCCAGCAGTGGCTCGTCCTTTTCCACTCCAATCCAGAATGCAGAGAATGTCTTTGAGTTGAAGTGCAGCCTCATTGTGGCATCAATGAACTGCTCCTCTTCTGCAGCGCTGAAGTCAGCTGCTGCTGCTGAACTGATCCAGTCATATTCAGTAGGATCCTGCACTGGGAAATAGCTCAGGAACTGTTTCTGTAGGGCACAGATGTGGCTGATCATGAATGGATGAATGTGTTCTGCAGCTTGTTGTCCTCAATCAATGATTTCAGGCTATCAGATGAGTCTATATTCCCTTCTTTCACTCACTTCTCCCACATCTCCAGTTTTCTTTCGTTCTGAACAGTTCCTCCTCAGTGGCTCTGTTGGTTCCGTTTGCAGAAGCGCAAATCCTCCTTCAAATCCTCAGCATCAATGAATCTGACGTATGTTATCAATAAACAGTCTTTGTTCCTGTCAGTCGCTTCATCCTCCTGCAGGACAAAACGGTTGTTTCTCATCTTATCATTCAGCTGCTCCTCTAACAATAAAACACGTCTGACATTTAGAGAACAAACTGCTGCCAGTGGAACCACTTTTTATTAAATGAACTGAAGTCATAAAACCAGGATTGTTGTTTTAGTCCATTAACAGTTTTATAGAACTCTCCCAGGACGTTTATTAACAAAGAGACATTTTAGACATCCACAATTTCACTGAAACACACAATAATGTGCAGTAGTTTGCTATTGGCGCCATCTGGTGGACGGTCTGTGTTACGACACTGTTTCTGAATTAAGTCAGAAAAACACTGATGATGGAAAACTGATTTTAGTCCACAAATGTTTCCATCTCCAGCTGATATTATCTGGACCAAACAGTCACTTTACATCTTTAAGGTTTCTTCTAATAATGACCACAGAAATGTTCGCAGGTAGATTCAGGTTCAGGATTGTTCTGGAGACGCAAGGAATACATTTATCACCACTTTCTGACTGTTGATTAACTGCTTTGAGTCATTTTTGGAGGAAAAAAAGTCACAATTCTCCGATTCCAGCTTCATAAATGTGAATATTCTTGAGTTTCTTTGATTCTTTCTGACAGTAAACTGAAAGTCTTTGGGTTGAGGACGTCATCTGGAGCTTTGAGAGGCTCTGATCCACGTTTCTCACCATTTTCTGAGACTTTACAAACCAAAGGACTGATGAGTTTCATGCTTATTACAGTTTGATTTGCATTTTCAAAAATCACATTTTTGAAATCGTGTCATTTTTCTGTTAAACAAATCACAGCTTTTATTTTGAAAGAGAAACCTGGAAACGTTGTTTATCCGTAATTCATAGGGGGGCAAATGCCCCCTAACAGAAAGCCTTGCCACCCCTGCTGCCACCCCAATTTGCAGCGACGAATTTGACATTTACGACCGAGGCACTCCAATGTCTGACTGCCCTGAATGCAGCACGAGATGACGTCAGAGCGGCAGCGAGCGGCTGCAGCGCATGCGCAGTAAGAGACTGATTTGCTTGGAAAAACCGAGGGAGCCAGAAGGAAAGAAGACAGGAGGAAAGAGGTAGAAAGTGAGCAACTATCGATGTCTGTCTACTAAGAAATGTAATTATAATGAAAGCACAGCGCTAGAATAGTTGCAGTGCTGATTCTGACATCAGAAAAATCAGGCTGAACAACGTTGTTTTGCTAACATACATGTAACGTTAGCTAGGTCTGACGTCATCTGGAAAGTAGCTACAAAAGCCAAGATTGATTCTGTAAAACACTGAAATCACTTTGAATCTTACAGACATGGAGAGGAAAGGTAGCATTTGCAGGTTTTTCTCACCAAAGAGAAAGAAATAGAAAATGAACAACTGAGCAAGAATGATAGAGAAGATGAGGTGGAAGGAGAGAGAGAAAAGATGAAGACGATGTGGAAGGAGAGAGAGAAAGATGAAGACGATGTGGAAGGAGAGAGAAAAGATGAAGACGATGTGGAAGGAGAGAGAAAAGATGAAGACGATGTGGAAGGAGAGAGAAAAGATGAAGACGATGTGGAAGGAGAGAGAGAAAGATGAAGACGATGTGGAAGGAGAGAGAGAAGATGAAGACGATGTGGAAGGAGAGAGAAAAGATGAAGATGATGTGGAAGGAGAGAGAAAAGATGAAGACGATGTGGAAGGAGAGAGAAAAGATGAAGATGATGTGGAAGGAGAGAGAGAAAGATGAAGACGATGTGGAAGGAGAGAGAAAAGATGAAGATGATGTGGAAGGAGAGAGAAAAGATGAAGACGATGTGGAAGGAGAGAGAGAAAGATGAAGATGATGTGGAAGGAGAGAGAAAAGATGAAGATGATGTGGAAGGAGAGAGAGAAAAGATGAAGACAGATGTGGAAGGAGAGAGAAAAGATGAAGACGATGTGGAAGGAGAGAGAGAAAGAAGAAGACGATGTGGAAGGAGAGAGAAAAGATGAAGATGATGTGGAAAGGAGAGAGAAAAGATGAAGACGAGTGTGGAAGGAGAGAGAAAAGAGTGATGACTCAGTTGTGGAAGAGAGAGAAAGATGAAGACGGATGTGGGAAAGGTAGAGAGAAAAGATGATGGACGGATGTGGAAGGAGAGAGAGAAAGATGAAGACGATGTGTGAAGAGAGAGAAAAGATGAAGACGATGTGGGAAGAGAGGAGAGAAAGAGATGAAGACGATGTGGAAGGAGAGAGAAAAGATGAAGACGATGTGGAAGGAGAGATGAAAAGATGAAAGACGATGTGGAATTGTATGGAGAGAAGATGAAGACGATGTGGAAGGAGAGAGAGAAATGATGAGAGATGATGTGGTGAAGAGAGGAGAGAAAAGATGAAGACGATGTGGAAGGAGAGAGAGAAAAGGATGATAGACGATGTGGAAGGAGAGAGAGAAAAGATGAAGATGATGTGGAATGAGAGAGAAAGATGAAGACGATGTGGAAGGAGAGAGAAAAGATGAAGATGATGTGGAAGGAGAGAGAAAAGATGAAGACGATGTGGAAGGAGAGAGAAAAGATGAAGACGATGTGGAAGGAGAGAGAAAAGATGAAGACGATGTGGAAGGAGAGAGAAAAGATGAAGACGATGTGGAAGGAGAGAGAAAAGATGAAGACGATGTGGAAGGAGAGAGAAAAGATGAAGACGATGTGGAAGGAGAGAGAGAAAAGATGAAGACGATGTGGAATGAGAGAGAAAAGATGAAGACGATGTGGAAGGAGAGAGAGAAAAGATGAAGACGATGTGGAAGGAGAGAGAAAAGATGAAGACGATGTGGAAGGAGAGAGAAAAGATGAAGACGATGTGGAAGGAGAGAGAGAAAAGATGAAGACGATGTGGAATGAGAGAGAAAAGATGAAGACGATGTGGAATGAGAGAGAGAAGATGAAGACGATGTGGAAGGAGAGAGAGAAAAGATGAAGACGATGTGGAAGGAGAGAGAAAAGATGAAGATGATGTGGAAGGAGAGAGAAAAGATGAAGACGATGTGGAAGGAGAGAGAAAAGATGAAGACGATGTGGAAGGAGAGAGAAAAGATGAAGACGATGTGGAAGGAGAGAGAGAAAAGATGAAGACGATGTGGAATGAGAGAGAAGATGAAGACGATGTGGAAGGAGAGAGAGAAAAGATGAAGACGATGTGGAATGAGAGAGAGAAGATGAAGACGATGTGGAAGGAGAGAGAAAAGATGAAGACGATGTGGAAGGAGAGAGAAAAGATGAAGACGATGTGGAAGGAGAGAGAGAAAGATGAAGACGATGTGGAAGGAGAGAGAGAAGATGAAGACGATGTGGAAGGAGAGAGAAAAGATGAAGATGATGTGGAAGGAGAGAGAAAAGATGAAGACGATGTGGAAGGAGAGAGAAAAGATGAAGATGATGTGGAAGGAGAGAGAGAAAAGATGAAGACGATGTGGAAGGAGAGAGAAAAGATGAAGATGATGTGGAAGGAGAGAGAAAAGATGAAGACGATGTGGAAGGAGAGAGAGAAAGATGAAGATGATGTGGAAGGAGAGAGAAAAGATGAAGATGATGTGGAAGGAGAGAGAAAAGATGAAGACGATGTGGAAGGAGAGAGAAAAGATGAAGACGATGTGGAATGAGAGAGAGAAGATGAAGATGTGGAAGGAGAGAGAGAAAGACAACAGAAATGTGATGAAATACAAGGTGATGGTGAGCAGAGACAGGAGGAGGTTGGAGAAGAGATGGAGGAGGGAGAACATCACCAAGATGATATGCAGGGTTCAAACAGTGAAAGGGAAAGGAGAGTTCCTGATCCATCACCAACCATCTCCAGTCCAGCTGCTGCTCATGGGATGGAAACTGTTGCTGCATAGTAGAAGAAGTTACACAGAAATAACAACAACTAATGACATTAACACACATTTTGTTGTAAGGTGCATTTAAGAGACATTGCTTAGACTTCTTCAAATAAATACAAATATTTATGTTTGCTTAAATATGAATAATTGAGGAAGCTTGTGGGAAAATTGTGAAAGTGTAATGAGATGGAGACAGAGTTTGAATATTTTATGTACAATGTGTTTTAGATATATTGGCCAGGTTAAATTCCAAAATTAAAAAATGACCCTAAAAATCCTCTCCCAGGCTAAAATGCTAGTGTATGTTAACACAGTCTGATGGTTATAATCAGTTGTGTTTTTACTAGTTGTTATATTGTATAATTAGTTCAGATGTAATGCAGTTTGAATGTTTCCTTCCCTCCATCTTCTAGATGTATCCAAGTCCAGGTGTGAGGTTCCAGTGCAGCCAATGCCAGACAGTTTCCCTCCAGGGAGGAGCCAGAAGAAGCTTCTGCAGCGACTGGTACAAATTTCATCCCTGGTTAGAAAACTCACAATCAAAAGATGCAGCTTACTGTTTTGCATGTTGGCATTTTTCCCTCCCAGATGCTCCAAAGACTGTTTTCACCTCATTGGAGGGTTATCGCAACTGGAAAAAGGCTACAATGAAAGACATGGTTTCTGTTCTCATGGCAGATCTGAAGGACATGTAAATGCAACGTTTGCATAGACAGAGAACAAGAACATTCAGGATAAAAATACCTCAATGTTTGGACTAATGGATGAGCAAAAAAAGAAGCAGATGGCTGAAAATCAGTACTACATTAGAACATCAGCTGAATTTTAGTTCTAACAACCACAGAAAACAGCACAGCAGGTCACAGGGAGTCTCTCAACTCCAAAAAAAAGGTGTTTTTCTGTCTATGTTAGACTTGCTGGGTAACCATAACCCCATCATTAAACAAGAAGCTAAAAATGCAAAATATACCAGTAAAACAATACAGAATGAATTACTTGAGTGCGGTGTGGTTCATGAGAGCTTTCTGGAGTTTGATGTGGCAGAACATCTGGATGCTGCTGCCTTAAGTGACTAGATTATATGGTTCTCTGAGAAGCAGGGGCTGGAGTCCAAGGAAAACCTTGTAGACCAGGACTACGATGGTGCAGCAGTGATGCACATGCAGGTGTTGAAGCAAAAATAAAAGCAGTAGCTAAACATGCCTTCTATGTTCACTCTAGTTCACACTGCTTGAACCTAGTTCTAGCAGACGCTGTCAAAAGTGTAGCAGATGCAGGAAACTTCTTCTCATTATTGGAACGACTGTATGTATTCATGTCTGGCTCATATGTACAGAACAAATGGCTGGAAGTGCAGCAGGAGATGTTTGATGGTGCACCAAGGGAGCTCCAACAGCTAAGTGATGCATGTTGGGCCTGTAGGCTCATAGCATGTTGCAATGTTCTGGACAGGTGGCCTGCAATAGCACAGTATAGCTTGAAGAGCTGCATCTGAGAACCATCCACAAAGAGCTGTTGAAGCAAGAGGGATATTGGCTCAGATTGATCAGAATTCTGCTGGATCTCTTGTTCTGTCCAGAAAGGTCCTGAGTGACTCCAAGTTTTTATCAGACATGCGTTGTGATGTTGCTGCTGATTAATTAAAACCAGATGATCCGTGTTGAAGACACGTTTAGTTCTAGTATCAGAAGCACAAGAAGGAAAATGGAAGTTTAGTTCTTCTACGTCAAAGATTTCAGGAATAAAATATCTAAATGAGTCGTTATGCCTCAAACTTTATTTTACAATAATGAAATAATCACAGATAATAAAAATATAAATAGCAGAGAAAACCTGAGAGAATAATTTCCTGAAAAGTCTGTGAAGGAAAAGCAGCTTTTTTATCCTTAAAGATCAGAATCAGCTCCAACATCTGCATCTGACAGCATCAAGACAACCAGAAAGAAAAGAAAAAAGAAAATGACTTCTTTCTGATCACATCTGTTCCGCTGCTCACAGGCTGCTGCTGCTCACATTCTTCACATTTATAGTCCACTTTTAAAAGTTCAGCAGACAGGTGCTCTGCTTTGGAGTGTGATGATGTGGAGAGTGAAGTTTCTGTTTCACCCACAGTCTGCTTTAGGGCAGCTGGGTCGGACTTGATGTCTGAAATACTGACCGACAGCTCAGATTTAACTGTCTGTAGTTCTGTTTTGATGGATGTTAAACTTTCACTCAAAGCCGCCAGGAGCTGGGTCTTTAAAATAACCACCGTCTCGTTACAGAGTGAAAGTAGCAGTTCCTCCTGAAGGTCAGAGATCGCAGCATCTGAGGGCCTCTTCAAAAGAAGACGTAGTTGATGAAGGCGTTCTGGAGCAGGACCAGAAAGACCACGACCAAGCAGCCTTGAGATCTTAGGCAGCGTCTCCCTCAGGTGGGTGTCAACGGTGTTCAGGGTCAGGTCTGTGGTAATCCCATCAAAAAACAATACAGGAAAAAATCTAGATTATAAATCAACATGTAACCAAAGCACTCTGTGTATAACGCCATAGTATAGGATGTAGTTCAGAAAATGTCAAAGTATAGTATGCTTTACTCAAGAATAACATAGTATGGCCTGTAGTTCATAGTATAGCATGTCGGCAAAAAAAACCCCATAGATTATGTGGTTCAAAAAGCGCAAAGTGATAGGATGTTGCCTAAAATTGTCATGTATGATATGTGGTTCAAAAATTGTCATCGTGCAGTATATTGTCAAAATAGTATGTAATTCAAGAAAAGATCAGAGTATAATATGTCATCTAAAAAATGCCATAGAATAATAATTTCATTGCACAAGTAAAAGTATAGTAATTTTTAAAACTGTTCAAATTCTTACAATATGTTGGTTAAAAAAACAACAAAAAAACTAAAAATAAAAGTTATAGTATAGCATGTCGCTCTTAAAATGTCACCTTACCATAGTGTTTTTCACGGCCTGCTTTACATTATTTCATCATATGGCACATTTTTACAACATGTTGAAAAATCACATTTTTTTTTCAACATAGTATACTATGGCGTTTTTTTGCGCCAAAATTCGTTTTTTTTTTTTCAAAGAAAACCTTACCATAGTGTTTTTCATGGCCTCCTTTACATTATTTCATCATATGGCATGTTTTCACATGTGGAAAAATGACATTTTTCAACATAGTATACTATGGCGTTTTTTTTCCCGCCAAAATTCATGATGGTTTTTTTTTTCAAACAAAAACCTTTCTGGAGTGTTTTTCACAGCCTCCTTTACATTATTTCATCATATGGCACGTTTTTACAACATGTTGAAAAATCACATTTTTTTTCGACATAGTATAGTAAGGCGTTTTTTTGCGCCAAAATTCATGATGTTTTTTTTCACAGAAAACTTTTCTGGAGTGTTTTTCACAGCCTGCTTTACATTATTTCATCATATGGCATGTTTTCACATGTTGAGAAATAACATTTTTCGACATAGTATACTATGGCATTTCTTTGCGCCAAAATTCATGATGGTTTTTTTTTTTTCAAAGAAAACCTTTCTGGGGTGTTTTTCATGGACTCCTTTACATTATTTCATCATATGGCATGTTTTCACAACATGTTGAAAAATGACATTTTTTGACATAGTATACTATGGCGGTTTTTTTTGCGCCAAAATTCATGATGATTTTTTTTTCAAAGAAAACCTTTCTGGAGTGTTTTTCACGCCCTCCTTGACATTATTTCATCATATGGCACGTTTTTACAACATGTTTGAAAAATGGCATTTTTTTCGACATAGTATAGTAAGGCGTTTTTTTTGCGCCAAAATTCATGATGATTTTTTTTTTCAAAGAAAACCTTTCTGGAGTGTTTTTCACGCCCTCCTTGACATTATTTCATCATATGGCACGTTTTTACAACATGTTTGAAAAATGGCATTTTTTTTCGACATAGTATAGTAAGGCGTTTTTTTTGCGCCAAAATTCATGATGATTTTTTTTTTCAAAGAAAACCTTTCTGGAGTGTTTTTCACTGCCCTCCTTGACATTATTTCATCATATGGCACGTTTTTACAACATGTTTGAAAAATGGCATTTTTTTTCGACATAGTATAGTAAGGTGTTTTTTTTGCGCCAAAATTCATGATGATTTTTTTTTCAAAGAAAACCTTTCTGGAGTGTTTTTTACCACCCTCCTTGACATTATTTCATCATATGGCACGTTTTACAACATGTTTGAAAAATGGCATTTTTTTTCGACATAGTATAGTAAGGCGTTTTTTTTGCGCCAAAATTCATGATGATTTTTTTTCAAAGAAAACCTTTCTGGAGTGTTTTTCACAGCCCTCCTTGACATTATTTCATCATATGGCACGTTTTTACAACATGTTTGAAAAATGGCATTTTTTTTCGACATAGTATAGTAAGGCGTTTTTTTTGCGCCAAAATTCATGATGATTTTTTTTTTTCAAAGAAAACCTTTCTGGAGTGTTTTTCACTGCCCTTCCTTGACATATATTCATCATATGCACGTTTTTACAACATGTTTGAAAAATGGGCACATTTTGTTTTCGACATAGTATACTATGGCGTTTTTTTTGTCGCCAAAATTCATGATGGTTTTTTTTCAAAGAAAACCTTCCCATAGTGTTTTTCACGGCCTCCTTTACATTATTTCATCATATGGCACGTTTTTACAACATGTTGAAAAATCACATTTTTTTTTCGACATAGTATAGTAAGGCGTTTTTTTGCGCCAAAATTCATGATGTTTTTTTTTTCACAGAAAACTTTTCTGGAGTGTTTTTCACAGCCTGCTTTACATTATTTCATCATATGGCATGTTTTCACATGTTGAAAAATAACATTTTTCGACATAGTATACTATGGCATTTCTTTGCGCCAAAATTCATGATGGTTTTTTTTCAAAGAAAAACTTTCTGGAGTGTTTTTCACAGCCTGCTTTACATTATTTCATCATATGGCACGTTTTTACAAAATGTTGAAAAATCTCATATTTTTTTCGACATAGTATAGTAAGGCGTTTTTTTTTGGCGCCAAAATTCATGATGATTTTTTTTTCAAAGAAAACCTCCCATAGTGTTTGTCACGGCCTCCTTTACATTATTTCATCATACGTCACGTTTTTACAACATGTTGAAAAATAGCATTTTTTTTCGACATAGTATACGATGGCTTTTTTTTTTTTGCGCCAAAATTCATGATTTTTTTAAAAAGAAAACCTTACCATAGTGTTTTTCACGGCCTGCTTTACATTATTTCATCATATGGCATGTTTTCACAACATGTTGAAAAATGACATTTTTTTTCGACATAGTATACTATGGCGTTTTTTTGCGCCAAAATTCATGATGTTTTTTTTCAAAGAAAACTTTTCTGGAGTATTTTTCACGGCCTGCTTTACATTATTTCGTCATATGGCACGTTTTTACAACATGTCCAACACACGTCCTAAATGTGAAAAAAATTTCGTAGTTTAGTATGTCGTCCAATATATGGAAAAAAAAACATCATAGTTTAGTATGTTGCTCTAAAAACGTCATAGAAAAGCCTTTCGTCCACAAAACTTTACGTCCCGGCTGTCTGAAGTAGGTGAGGAGCAACACAAAAACAGTCCAAACGCTGGTTTCCAGAGGGTTAGACAAGTAATTATTTGAAAGAGTAAGTTTACAACAACACAACATGTGAGGGGGTTAAAAGCAAATGGGTGTTAGTAAAATAAAAATAAATAAACAGAACTAAAAGTGAACTTCATGTTGACATTGATGGGCATTCCAACCAGGAACAAAGTAAAAGATAATCAATACGAAAAAAAAAAAACTCTTCCTGTTCACCTCTTAAAACCCATAAACACACCACAGTAGCATCCTAAACTAAAACTACCAATGGGTTCCCTGTTTTCCTTTGTGAACAATTCAAAGGTCCCTCTCTATCTCCCCACACATCCACCAACCACTGGAACACATCTCCAAAGTTCTGCTGGACCAGCTCAGCTTCCCCTCAGAAGAAGTGCTGCCACCTGCCAGATGAAGGAGCCTTTTGAGAGGCAGCTGGCATCGTGATTGGACTGTACTTTGGTCTGTTCCAATCCAGCTTCAGCTCCAGAGACGGCAGGCGGGGACGAGTCAACGGAGGCCGGGGTGGACGAAGGCATCGCAGCGAGTACAATCCAGAAAACAACAGAGGAGGAGTGCAGCGTCCAGGGCCAGAACAACAGAGTACATAGTATGTCTCTGAGAAAACATCATAGTATAAGGTGCCTTTGGTATGAAAAAAACGCCATCATATACATCGTATATTGGTAAGCAAATAACAAGTCAAAAGGAAAGAGGACATACATATGTAGAATTGTAGTAAATTTGTCTTGAGGGCTGACTGATTTACTGAGATTATCAGTATTTTATTTTTTACTGATTTCCGGTGGGAATAAAATTTAAAAATGGTGGCCAACCTTTGGCTGTGAACCTTTATCTACCTGTGTGTCGCTCTGATCTTCTGGAGTGATTGATTGGTTATACGTCACAAATAAAAGCTCCTTTAACTTAAACATCTGTCAACAAAACAAAAACGTATCAACAAAGTCTTTCGTTAAAGTTTGTGTTCTTCCAAGTTTAACTCCAAGATTTTAAATACTTTCATTTACTGCAAATGAATATCTACTCCAAATGTCTCACTAATAATCATTATCAGCCTTAAAAACCCACAAAACACCCCTCTATACTCGACCACACTTAGTACAGTCCGGTTCCCCCTTCTATAAATCTGCTTGGAATCTTCCACTTCCTGTTTGTCAAAGTGGCCTTCTACCTGGACAGGTTTTGTTGGAGCTCATGCAACAAACATTTTGGGTAACTGCACTTTAATATGGATGGATGACACTGAATTAGAGTCTGTTTTAATGAGACTGAGTTAAGATGTGTAGCTCTGTCATTAAATAGGAAATTATTTCTCAGAATTCACAGAGAAAAGTCTGAAATGTTTGCTAGGTTAGCGTCCCACATGTTCTTTGGCTCAGCTAAAGCTAACTCTCTCCAACTTCTGGATCTCTTGAGTTGCTTGTTGTTAAAATATCTTGCTAGAGGTGCTGAAGCTCAGAAAGTCTGAGATGTTTGTTCAAAATAAGCTCATTCTCAAGTCTTATCTGAACTGTCCTCTTTTGTTTGAACTTTCCCTAAACTTAGGAGTTAATGACAGAGCAGCACATCCAGACTCAGTCTCATTTATGTAGAGATTAAACTTCAGTGTCATTCATTGATGTTAAAGTGCAGTTTTTCAAATGTTTGTTGCACATGCTCCCGGACCAAACCAGTCCAGGTGGAAGACGATGTGAAGAGAAAGCTCCAGAGGATGAATATCACACATTTACGTTGGAAATAAATGTCCTTTAATTAGACATTGTCATGCAAAAGTTGGATTTCCCTTTAATGATGTTCAAATCTTTGTTGAGTGTTTTGTTGATGTTGGTTTCTAAATGTTTTTGACACTCGGCCCCAAAGATTAAAACCTTTTACGGCTCACAAGCTGCAACAATTCACACATTATCAACTATCTTTCTGACTAAACTAAGATAAAAAGTGAAAAACTGCCTGATTCCTGCATCATGAATGTAAATCTTTTTGGTTTTTATGACAGTAAACTGAATATATTTGGGTTTGACATTTTATAAACCAAAACAAGAAATGAATTACTGGAGAAAACAATCAACAGATTAATGGACAAAGAAAATGTGTTTTCCAACATATATGGCTGAATTACTCCAACATTACAAGATACATACAATTTTAATTCAATTTTATTTATATAACGCCAATTACAGGTCAAATTGTCTCAAGATGCTTTATTTTTTTTTTTTAAAATATGACAAAGTAAGAAATTTAAACCTCTTGACTAATCCAATTTATTATTTGGTTTTTAAGAGACTAATGACAATTAAAATAACTTTCTCCACTAAAACTAATAAACATGAGGTCAAATAGAAGGAACAGTTTTAAATACTGCAGTCCCACGACGACAAGAATAAAGTTTGTCAACAAAAACTAAATCTGCTGGTGGATTCCATTAAAGTCCTAATAAATGATAATAAAGTGTGATACTAAAGGTTTGTGGTGCTAAAAATGTCAAAGTAAAGATATCAAGTTGAACATCTGGATGGAGGTTGATAAAAGTTGACCTCCCTTCATTTCTCTGGAGCGACTCCATGGATTTTATGGATGGTGGTTAAAGACCTGCTCTTCTAGTGGTCTTCCTTCTAGTCGCTGTAAAAAGTCAGTCCATCCTGGCCGACTTCAACACCTCTTCATGACAACTTGTTCTGCCTCCGACCTGGTGGAAACTCCAGAAACTCGGGAAAACCTGTGGAGACTCGAAGAACTCGTCGGGCGGGGGAAGGTGTGGTGGGTGGTGGGGGGGTGGGGGAGTAGGGGGGGGAGGCCGCCACCCACCTCCCCGCCTACTCTCCGCCCTGACTCCACCCAGACTCCGCCTTGGCTCCACCCATGTGGTCACTTCAGGAACTACGATGCCAAAGGGACGACGAATTTATTTCTTTTATCTGATCTGTAGCTCAGTGAGTTAAGGATTTGCCTATGGAGCTGCAGGTCGCTGGTTCAAGACCAGACACTTCTTAAATTTTCTCAAAATCCTGACAAAGACAAAGAAAGAAAATGCCGGTGGTGGGTCTTGAACCTGCGACCTTCCCTTGGTAGTCTCTTCTTATCCCTGAGCTACTCGCTCAGATACTAATTCTTCTTTTTTTTGCGCATTTATCATCTATTTTTTGTCGTTTTCGAGTTTTTTTTTAACTCGAGTCTCGACTCGACCGTTTTTCTCAGGAGGTTGGACTTCAGCCTTTGTGCTGGAGGGTGAACCCTCAGTTCCAAGACTTTCCAAAGCCTCCACACCTCCCGAGTCCTCAGGACCTGAGCTTTCACACAGTCTGAGGGCTGAAATTTTCTAAGTCCCACAGTAGTTCTCTGTTAGTTTGAACTTTCAGACAGTCCAAGGACTGATATCTTCTAAGTTCCTGAGTAGTTCTCTGTTAGTTTGAACCTTCAGACAGTCTGAGGACTGAAAACCTAAAAGTTCTTGAGTACTTCTCTGTTAGTTTGAACCTTCAGACAGTCTGAGGACTGAAATTTTAAAAGTTTCTCAGTACTTCTCTGTTAGTTTGAACTTTCTGGTTAACAGAAGCCTTAAAACTTGTGACCATGAGTCTTGATTTCACATTTAGACCATCCATCTGAGTTCTTCTCAGACCTTCACCTGTGGGTTTTTTAGAAATCCTCAACAAACTTTGATTCTCTTCACTGAACAGTAAAGTTTGTGGAGATCAGAAGGTAACATTAGTTTGATCAATGCCTTCAACTACTAGTAGACTTTATCTGGAAAGCAGTTTTCTGAAATGAGTTCTTAGTAAATCTGTCCACAATCAAACCAAGAACATAGAAAGAGGAAATGTTTGAAGAAACAACTTGATGTTTTCATTTCAGACTAGAAAACACTTTAAGACCTTTATCTGTTTTTGCTCTTTTTGATCGTTTTATTGTCTCTTCTGTTTAATTTGATCTTCTAAAGTTTAACTGGTGTCTTTTCAAATGTTTTGTCTTTAGTTTGATTCTTCTTAAATGTTTAGTTTTGCTCTTTTCTCACCTTTTATTCTTTTCTAATGTCTGATTTGATTTCCAAATGTTTTGTCTTTTTAATGTTTGTTGTTTTTTCAAATGTTTTATCGGCTTGTTTGAAAAATTTCCTTTTCTTTCCCAATGTTTAATTTTTCGATTAAATCTTTAAGGTTTTTCTTTTTAAATGTTTTACCACCTTTTAATGTTTAATTTTCTTTTTAAATGCTTCATTGTATTTTCTGTTTAATTCCTATTTAAAGTTTTATTGTCTTTAAGATTTAATTTTCTAATTAAACATTTAATTTTTTAATTAAATGTTTTGTCTTTTTAAAGGTTTAATAATCTAATTAAATGTTTTGTATTTTTAAATGTTTAATATTCTTCTTGTTTAATTGTATTTTTTAAATGTTTAATTATCTAAAATATTTCATCTTTAATGTTTAATATTTTTGTTTAAAAATTTTTTAATTTCATAATTACATGTTTTGTATCTTCTGTTTAATTATCTAATTAAATATTTTGTCTGTTTAATATAATTTAATTGTATTTAATGTTTAATTTTCTTTTTAAAAGTTTTATTGTATTAAATGTTTTTTCCTTTGATTTAATTGCTTTTTTAATGTAGTTTATTTCTTTAATCTTTTTTTCTGTCAAGATTTTAACCCCAACCTTAAAAATGAAACAAACCCTTAAATCACAATGAAAATACTTCTGTTGTCACAATCATGAGTTAGTCAATTATTCAGTTTATCAATTCAACTTTATTTGTTTAGCACCTTTCACACAGATGACAAAACTAAACAAGCAAAGAGAAAAAAAAAACTATGATTAAAACTCAAAAATATATTTTAAAAAAAATTTAACATGGTAATAAAATATGTTGTGTCCAGGGGATGGAGGGAGTTTATTGAAGTCTTCTTGGGCTCACATGGGAAATCATTTAAAATATAAACTTGATATTCAGTCTAAGGAAACTGCAGAGCGACAGAAGAACCAACAATATCTCCTGTTTTCTCCTTTAATGAGTCGACTCTTCTTGTGCTTTCAGACCAAAGAACTACAGACTCTTCACAACCTGCTCAAACTCTTGGTACAGGACCTCACCACACGGGTCAAGAAGGTTTCCGTCTCATTTCTACTCTGAAGCTCACCTTCTCCTGCTCAAACTGCTGACAAATGTTTCTGCTGCTCTAAAGTCTGGTCTCCAGAACTTCCTAAAAACTCTCAAAGTCTCTTCTGCTGCAGGTTGCTTTGTAGAACTGTTCCAGAAAACCTCACTAAACCACATGGAGGGGCCTCAAGATAGTCGTCCAAATGAAACCATACAAAAACCAAACTAGCACAACCCAAACGCTAAAGTCTCCTGCAGCCTACCAGAGAACCTCTGAGAACAGAGAATCAGGACAGGAACTCTTACCTTCTGGACAACCAACGCTGGTTCACAAACAAGAATACAGAATGTGTCTGACCAAAAACCTCTAAAGACTCACTACAGCCAAGATAAAGACACAACTCAGCTGCACCAAATCCACTAATCACTGCACACATTAGCACCATGTGCTAACTGTGGCTAAAGAACCACATTTACCAAGACAACTATCCAGTACAAAGCCCTAAAACACACCAAGAAACACATTAAAGACCATTTTACTGCTGGAAGCTGCAAGCCAATGCCTAAAGAACAAACTGAAGCAATGGAGCCAAACCCAGTGAAGAGAAGCAGAGGAAATGTTTGTCTGCAGCTAAATAAAGCAGGAAGACACTGAGCTGCTCAGGTGTTCCTGATAACACCAAGCAACCACCTGGACAGCCAATAGGAACACAGCTTCCTGGAAGTCCAGAGGGCTGGCTTAGTGAAGGAAATTTAGTTTAAAGTTGAAGCAGAAAGTTAACAAAGAAAGTTGAAAACCACCTTCTGATACCTGAAATCTCTGAGTTTTCACACAAAGAACACCTGAACATGTCAAACTGGTTCCATAGTAGAACCCTCATTGTAAAAACGTCATAGTATGGTGTGTTGCTCAAAAAATATTAGGACTCCTCTGTCTAGGGTCGCCGAGGAGCAACACAAAAACAGGACAAACGCTGGTTTCCAGGGGGTTAGGAGGATATTTATTTGAAAGAGGAAGTTTACAACAACACAACATGTGAGCAGAAAAATCACAAAGTCTGTCTTTAGTTCAGCTGAAAATATTAGTTTTTGTCTTTTTTATTGACCAAACTTTTCAGGAAGTAGATGAAGAATAATTAAAGCTCTCATGTAGAAGTCCAACTTATTTTGGATCCTTGTGGAGAGTTTAATCTTAGAGTTTGTAAAGCTGTTGAGTTTTTAGAGTCACATGGATTGTTTTGACATTTAATAACCGAGTCCTGAAATAAAATTACAGTTGTGGATTTCTGTCATTTAGTCTGGACTAAACAAATAACAGCAGCATAAATCTCAAACGTCATTATGAGGAGTCTGGATTGAGGTTTCTCACTTGATAATGATCAAAACATGAAATTTAGGTTGGTTTAAAGGAATATTCCACCTTAAATCTTTGAATGTTGACCTAAAAGGTTGGTTTCAGGAAGTATTCC